>NW_007726335.1:316294-355853 GCF_000696425.1 Galeopterus variegatus | reverse complement strand
TTATCAGCACCGCACTCTCCCGAGTGAGCCACAGGCCGGCCCTGTTTTGGTTATTATAGCTTTCTGGTATAGTTTAAAGTCAGGTAGAGTTATGCCTCCAGCTTTATTTTTTTTTCCTCAGCATTGCTTTGGCTATGAGTGGTCTTTGGTTATTGCATATAAATGTCAGGATAGTTCTTTCCATTTCTGAGAAAAATGTCATTGGAATTTTGATGGGGATTGCATTGAATTTATATATCACTTTGGGCAGTATGGCCATTTTCACTATGTTGATTCTTCCAATCCAAGAGCATGGGATATCTTTCCATCTTCTTGTATCCTCTCTAATTTCTCTCAGCAGTGGTTTGTAGTTCTCATTATAGAGATTTTTCATATCCTTGGTTAACTCAATTCCTCATGAAGAAACTTGTAACTATCACCTTTGTGCTTCTGTCTGATTATTGCTTTAGGATAAGGTCCTAGTAAAGGAAGGCTGGGAATGCATATTTTTAGCTTTGAGGAGCCACTGGCACAGGCCTCTGGGCGGTACTCTCACCTCTCTTCCAGGCAGCCCTCCCGGACTGGCCTTCCAGGGTCGAGTACATCTCCCATAGCCCAAGCCTCTCCGAGTAGCTTCATCTTTTACAGGCCTACCCTGAAAGCCCTGGAAAATGCTCGGAAGGCCTGGCTGGTGAAGGCCAGGAGGGGCCCTGGGAGGGCAGCACAAAGCAGGCTTGTCTGGGGCACGGAGGAGGCCCCGCCCCCCGCGCTGCTGGCTCAGCATTCCTCCCTGACAATGGCTGCCTCGGGAATCCCGAGAATGAAGGAGGCCGGGGCTTCCCGAGTCCAGACCCCCTCCACCCCGCATCAAGTTGTCCCTTTCCCAAAATGGAAAGTAGGGGCACTTTGCGTTGGGGGCGGGGCGGGGCAGCTTCAGTCCACGCCTACAGCCCCCGCCCCCTGCTTTTACCAACGCTAATCCACAGGGGCCCGCCCAGTCACCCCGTCCCTATGCGCCGTGGGCAGGTCCTTTTCCCTCTGTGGGCCCCTGCTTCTTCAACTGTGTATTTAGGGGCTTGGATTCAGTGGTTGCTAAATTCCCCACAGATCTCAAATGCCAAAATGTAGTGGCTAAGACATGCACAGGCTTTTGAGTCAGATTGCCTGGGTTTAAATCCTGGTCTGCCCTTTACCCTGTGAACTTAACCCCCTGGGCCCCAATTGCCCCCCGTGTGAAGCATGCTGGTGATAGATACCCACTCCCTCCCGATGAGAAATCGCTCGTGAGGGTAGTGGCTGATTTTTCAAAGACTTTAAGAATCGTGATCCATTCTTTACTCAAAACACTAACTGGATCCCCAACCCCCGTCCCCTCCCCCTCGCATGCCCAGTGCAAATTTTGGCCCCTGGACATTTACTCAACAAATGGCCACACCCTGGGAGCTAAGAGCGGCCCCTGAGGAAGCACCCCCCCTCCTCCATGTTCCCATATCTCCGTGTGTTAGCCATAAGCCATAAAACTGGAAAGACTTTTTGGGGCAAATGAAATTTAAAACATAGAAAAACTCTGTCAGGTTTTTGTTTTGTTTGGGAAATGCAAGCATTTCCAGTGCAGCCAGCAATTGCTAGGCACCATGGGTGATGTAAGACTCCAGACTCTTAATAACTCATTGGAGGATTAGGATGGACACACTTAAATAGTGAACAATATGAGTTTCCTACAAATATTTTTTATTTATTTGCAACAAGCCCCTGCCCCACCTCCTTCCACTCGCCTTCTCCTTACACACCTCCTCCTCAATGCTATTCCTATACTCCCCTAAATTAAGATCCTCTGCTGCGAGTACCAGAAAACTCCCCTCCCAATGGCTTGTACAATAAGGAAAATACATGATCATATTTCATCCAATTTAGATGGCACTGATGTTAAGAAGCACTGCTACTTTATGTACCATTAGAAAGAAAAAACACTGCCAATTAAACTGACAATTTTTTTTTATCACTTAGACCTTTTATTTTAGACTTACTGAAAAAGCTCTTTTAGACTTATATGGAAATACATTTTCAACATAAATTACCCTTGTATATAAGTAACAAGGAAAACTTGGGTGAAATAAATTGGTTAAGGTTTTCTTAAAACTTTATCATATTCAGTCTGATTCTTGGAATCACTTTTTCAACTCCAAGCTGTCAGTGTCTGGTTTTCCACACAGAATCATCATCTGGGCCATCACATGTATTGGTGATAGAACATTTCTTTAAAAAGTACTCTACTGAATTAATTATATATTGTTCTGTAAAAAATTACCCCAAATCTTAGCAACTTTAAGCAATAAACATTTATCTTCTAGTTTCTTGGGTCAGGGATCTGGGAGTGGGTTAACTGGGTGGTTCAGGCTCATGGTCTCTTATGGGGTTGCACCGAAGGTGTCCATAGGAGCTGTAATCATGTGGGGATGGAGAACTACTTCCAAGTTCACTCACATGGCTGTTGGCAGACCTCAGTTCCTAGCTGGCTATTGGCCGGATACCTCAGGTCCTCTCTACATGGGCTTCTCTGTTCACCTCCTGACAGTCTTCTGGCCTCCCCCACAGCAAATGATGCAAGAGAGAGCACAAGGATGCAAGACAGAAGCCACAATCTTTTTTTTTTTTTTTTTAAAGATGACCAGTAAGGGGATCTAACCCTTGGCTTGGTGTTGTCAGCACCACGCTCAGCCAGTGAACTAACCAGCCATCCCTATATAGGATCCGAACCCCTGACCTTGGTATTATCAGCACTACACTCTCCCGAGTGTGCCACGGGCCAGCCCCACGGTCTTTTCATAACCTAATATCAGAAGTGACATATCATGGTCACACAGACAAACCCTGGAACAATGTGGGAAGGGCCTATTATATAAGGATGTGATGAGCAGGAGGGGGACGTTTTGCAGGCTGCCTCTTTCCACTCTTACCTCCAGGATCTCCTTCTAAGCTGCTGACATCCATTCTCGAAGTTTTGATGTTGAGAGATGATCTTGCCAGACAATCAAAAGTTTCTAGTTAGGACCAACCCCGCGGCGCACTTGGGAGAGTGCAGTGCTGGGAGCGCAGCAGCACTCCTGCCGCGGGTTCGGATCTTATATAGGGATGGCCTGGCCGGTGCGCTCACTGGCTGAGCGTGGTGTGGCTGGTCACAAAAAAGACAAAAAAAAAAAAGTTTCTAGTTATCAGCCAGGACTCAACAAGTCTTTACATGGTTTGTGGAACATAACATCATGGGGTGGCAGTTGTCCTGTCAAGCCACCAAGTTTGAACATGCAAGAAGGACAGCTAAATCATAGCTGCTGTCTGTCTGACAGAGATTAGGATACCATTAACTGTAAAATATATACTGATTTCAAAAATATTAAAATGCAGCCAAATGTGCATTTTAGAATTGATGAAATAGAGTATGTTTCATAAGAGGTCTTGAGAAATGGTGACTCCAGAATTGATTAATTCAGAAGCTCAACCCTATCTTCAGGGCCAGGTTCCTTCCACATTTGCACTCAACATCCTCAGCATGACTGCTGTGTCCCTGGATGTATCCCCTCAAGGTCACAAAATGGCTGATGCAGTTCTAAGCACCCCATGTGGGCCCAACAATTCCTCTCATCTCAGATGCCTCCTTTTAAGAGCAACGAAACTTCCCAGAAACATCCAGAGGATTTTCTCTCTTATATCATTGACCAGAAATTGTGTTACTGCCTGTGTTAGATAGAATTGGGTTCAGTTGCATATGTTAGCCAAACTCAAAGTGATTTAAGCAAGATTGAAAACTATCCTTTCTCACATAAAAGAAGCCTGGAGGTAGGCAGGGCTGGTATGCAGGCTCCATAGTGTCATCTTCATCAGGGACCCAGTGACTACCAACCTCATGTGATTTCATTCTCAAGTTCACCTCACATTCCAAAATGGCTGCTGGAGTTCCAGCCATCAGATCGATGTTGTGGACCAGAAGGAGCAAAAGTGGAAGGGCAAAAGGTTGTTCCTCAGCAAAGTCAGCTTCCTTAAGTGACCTTCTCAGATGTCCCATGGAACATTTCTGTTTATATCTTATTGGTCAGAACTTCGTCACATGGCATGCCTAGCTGCAAGACATCATAGAAGTATTTTTTAGTTAGGTATTGTGTCATGCTAAATAAAATTTGATTCTTTTACTAAGGAAGAACAGAGCAAAATGGATGTTTGGTGGCCACAAGCAGTGTTTTCCATTGTCCTCATGCTTAAACCAATCCTTGGTTAGAGGGTTAGGATTACTGGGATTGATCTAGATGCATCACAATTTACTCCTGGGCTGGACACAGGTTACATTCCTCGAGTGGTGAATCCTTGCACAAAACCTGAATTCTATTAACAAAGAAGAAGTAAGTGAAGCAGTCACTGTTGGTTATTTCCCAACAATCATTGTCCTTCTTTCTTGCTAACAGAATGTTGATTTTGCTCAAGGACCAGGCTACTATGTTCTTTAGGGGAGGCTGAGCCCCTTCCCAGCCCCGGGGGATGAATCTTAATTAGTCTAAGGCACCCCTAGGAATTCCAGTCCCTCTGCCAGTGTTTGGTTTAAGATGGACTTGTGACATAACTTTGGCCTATGAAACATGAGGGGATGTTGTTTGGGGGACTTCTGGAAAGATTTCTCAGAGGCCAAAGGAGAAATAGCTTTTCTTGGCCTCTGAATGTTGTGCCTACATGTGATCTCTGAGACTGCATCTGCCTTGTAACTTTGAGAGAAGTTTGTGTACGAGGACAAAAACCAACATGATAAGGATGGCAGAGAAAAGAGAGAAATATGGTGGAATATTCATAGAACGAAATCTTATTCAGCAATAACAATGCACTGATGATACACACAACAAAATGGGTGAATCTGAAAAACATTGTTTAAAGCAAAAGAGCCAGACACAGAAGAGTATGTGCAACAGGATTCCATTCAGAGGGAGGTCTAGAACATGCAAAAGTGATCTACAGAGGTAGGAATCAGATCAGGAGTCACCAGTGGCAGGGTGTGAGGGAGGGACTGACTGCATATAGACATGATGACAATGTTCTACATCTTGTGTGGAATGGTGACTGTCAGGTATACATTTGTCAAAACTCATCAAACTGTAGTTCTAAAATCTGTGCATTCTATTGCATATAAATTACATGTCAGTAAAGTTGATGAAAGAAGAAAAGAAAGAAAGAAAGAAAAAAAGAAAGGAAGGAAGGGAAGGAAGGGAGGCTGGCCAGTTTGCTCAGTTGATTAGAGCACAGCCTTATAACACCAAGGTCATGGGTTCCTATCCCACATTAGCCAGCTGCCAAAAAAAAAGGAAGGATGCTTGATAACACTGTTGAACCACTGAATTAACCAACAGCTGACCTCAAGACTTCTTGTTTTGTTACATAATAAATACCGTATAAGCCATTTTAAAGTTAAGCCTTCTATAACTCAAAGCTCAAAGCACCCTAACAAATAAAATCCTTTATATCACACGGAGGAGAGGCACTCAGAGGCTGGGGCACAGACCTAGCCTGAGAAACTGTGGGCTCGAGGAACAGCTGAGAAGGGCAAGAGACTTTGAAGCTGTGCTTGGTCTGGTGGGGTCTGCTCTCCATCCCACCATCATGCCCAGTAGAGCTGGGGATTTCTTCTCACAGTCCCTTGACCTTCCCCACCCCATCTGAGCAATGGAGACCCTAGTAATCAAAGGACCCACTCCCAGGTCTCTGGTGAGGATTAATTAAGGGAAAATTCAGCAAAGCTGTTAGCACAGTGCCTGCATATAGTAAGGACTCAATAAATGTCCTGTTTACCCCACCTGGCCCTGGGGAGCATGACCTGGGCCTGAACCAAGCAGAGGCAATAGGAGAGGAGGGAATAGAATTTACAAACCTTTTGGGAGCAGATTATAGGACTGTAAATGATTGATGACACTGAGGATTTAGGCTTGGGTGACAGTGTGGATGGGATCAGTTTTCAGTCTGTGACAAAGGTTACACGAAGTAACTGTTTTTATTACCAGGTAGATGCTGGTAAAGGAAGATAAGAGGTGTAGGAGGAGGAGCAGATTCTGAGGGTAAAAAGAAGCGTATAAGTTGAGTTTGAGTAACTGTGAGCAGTGTGGAGTGGTGGGAAAGAGCAAGGGCCCTGCCACCCAGTAGCTGTGTGATCTTGGCCAAGTTGCCACCTCTCTCAGTATCCTCATTTGTAAAATGGGAATTCTAAGAGTACTTACCTCATTAGGCTGCTATAAAGAGCAGATAAAACAATGTATTTAAAGTGCTTGGCATGGTACCTGGCACATTGTAGGTGCTCATTAAATAGCAACAACAATTTTTACATCCCTCACGCCCTGCCTCAGTTGCCTAGGCAGGCAGCCTCACGCTAGCTACTGCTGCTACAGAACTACCATGGCCCACAAGCATTTAGCTTATAGAGCTTCCACCTCACCCTCTCTTGCTTCAAACAGGATGTTCCCTGTAGAGGATTTCCTCTCCTTTTCTTTCTTTGACCTGCCCCTCCCTTCCTTTCAGTCTCTGCTCTGCCCTACCTCTTCCAGGAAGCCTTCTTTGACTAATGTCTCCCCATTCCCTGCCAACCTCTCCATAGCCTCCCTGTAGGGACTGGCCTCCCCGCCTAGAGCTCTATCCACCTCCCTCCATTGCTCAGGCCCCCAGTAAAGACCACTTGGGCTTCCCTGATTACAGCTCAGATAAAGCCTGGACCCATGGGGATGCTTGCCCAGGAAGGGAAGGATGCCCGCCCTCCACCACATCCTGGCTGCAGGAGGGCTCCAAGGGGGTGGGGCTGGTGAGGAGGCGGCCACCTGCCAGAGTGGCAGCAGACAGGCCAGCTAAATCCTTGACCTACAATTTAAGGGGTCGGGCATAGTTCAATAGAGCACTCCAGGCTGAGTCCCAGCTCATTCACACAGGTCAGGGGGATGAACGGTGGGGAGGGGAGGAGGGCTATTTCTCCAGGAGCCCCAGGGCTTCATCACTAGTCCGGTAGGTCATAACCCAGCACCCTTAAAACCCGCACCCTTAAAACCCGCAACCGCTGTCCCCATCAGTGCAGAGCCCCCTTTGAGAGGTCGGGGGGCAGGTGTGGGAGAAGGGAGGGGA
The DNA here is from genome assembly GCF_000696425.1 of Galeopterus variegatus. Taxonomy (NCBI): domain Eukaryota; kingdom Metazoa; phylum Chordata; class Mammalia; order Dermoptera; family Cynocephalidae; genus Galeopterus; species Galeopterus variegatus. The sequence goes on along the minus strand of NW_007726335.1, from coordinate 348,740 downwards.
AGCGGAGCAGGGAGTTGGGAGAGCCGTGGAAGCTCAGTGCCTGGCACATAGTAAACCTCCTGCTCTATGAATAACAGAGCCCATTTCTAGGTCCTGAGACTGGCAGCTCTGTCCGGTTTCCAGGTTGGCCCTAGCCTCTTCTCCCCTCCTTCACCTTTGGAATTTTCCTGCAGAACTGCACCCTGCCATGGTATGGGGAGAAGTCCCTAGAACAGTGAGATTGTCTGATGGAATTCCACATGCAAAATGGAGAGAGGTTTTCCTGGTGTAGCCATCAACGCTTGTCAGGCCCTGGGAGGAGGGCCAAGCCTGGGTCCAGCTCCCCGCCATCCAGCTGCCTCCTCCACCTCCCCTGGGTCTCCCCACAGCCACTGCTTGGGTTTGGCCACCCGGGAGTGCTCTGCAAGGGAGGTGCAAAGGAGGTTGACACAGCTGTAGGGGCTGGCTGGCGTGGCGCCTCTGTGCGCCCAATCCTGGGCTGCCAGCAGCCTGGGCCAGGTCCCATCCATAAATCAGCTCGGTCAGCTTTAATGGCTCCTGACTAATTGCCTGGACTTGGGCTCTGGGCTTGGGTCGCCCGCATTAAAATTCAATCAGGCCTATTGCTGAGCTATTAAATATTCATTGGGAAAGCTTCCCGAAACTGGGCTGGGGGATGGGGATGGGTTGGGTTAGAGGGACTACCCCAATCCCCGAATCCCAGCTCCAGAGGAAGCTCCATTCCTCCTAGGCACTCTCTCATCTCCTACAACTGCTGCCTGATTTCCATTCTTTTTTTTTTTTTCCTTTTTGTCTTTTTTCATGACCGGTAACGGGATCGCAACCCTCGGTGTCGCGCCCGCACCGCGCTCAACCAGTGAGCGGACCGGTCTCTATATGGGATCCGAACCCTCGGCAGGAGCGCCGCCGCGCTCCCAAGTGCCGCACTCTACCGAGTGCGCCACTGGGCCAGCCCTGCCTGATTTCCATTCTGCTGGGCCTGATTTCTCTCTGGAAGTCCCTGAGCCCTCTCTAGAGAATTTTGGAAGATTGAGCTGCCTAGCAGAAGGAATGTTAAGTCACGCCAAGGGGCTGCCCTAGTTCCCTTCTCTGTGTCCCCTCCATGTCTGGTCACCTCACTGCCAGGAATAGAATAGCTCCAGAGCACAGAAGCCTTCCTCCTTAGCAGAGGCCAGGAGAGGCCCCTAGATCCCTTTGCCCAGGGGCTTTGCTGGGGCTACACTGGCCATTGTCAGCATGGCTAGTGAGCGCATCGGTCTGGCAGCATGGGGTCTGGGCTAGAAGGGAGGAGGGGGCCCTGTACAGTCCTCCTCCCCTCTCCCCTTCCCCCAGGAATGCAGCCTGTCCAAGCTCCTTGGGCCCCTGGCCTGATGCTGAGCAGGCTGCCTGGAAGTTCTCAAGGGGGCACCAAGGGGGAGGGGGCTAGGCCTGAGGGCCTGCAGGGGGCCCTTGGGAGTGTCAGGGACTTAAGCAGAAAGTGCATCCCCCACACACATATACACTGTAGTCAGAGGGCTATGAAGAGGGCTTAGAAGATGTGATGACAGCCATGGCCCAAAGAGTGGGTGAGCCACTCAAATAAGGACCAAGAGTTTTTTCTAGACCCTCTATGGTATATTGAGACATCTTTTCACACAGTTCCAGTTCCTAGGCTAGGAGCTGTTTAGGTTAGGGCGAAGAGAAAGTAGAGGGAAATATGCTAGGAGAGACCCATTCCCCTCCCGTTTTTACAGGGGATCCCTAGGAGCAAACTACCTGCTCATGGGGCTCTTCCCCACCCTTTGGACTGCTCCCTGTTCCAGTGCCTGGGGCCAATGCAAGAAATTAACCCTGTGGGACATGGGGAAAAGCTCAGGCTGCCAGAGCCCCTGCTGACGCTTCAGGGGAGGGATGGAGGCTGAGGGCACCGGTCTCTACAAGGCCAGAGCAGCTCAGGGCTCCAGGAAAGGTGCAAGTCCAGGGAGCACTGTTCTGGGGAACACTGAACGAACATATTGTTCTGTTGTCTCTGAGGGCATCAACCAACCCTTGGCCCAGCAGGATGCCAAGCCTAGAATTCTTGTCTGAGAATCCCTACTCCTTCAGGGCTTAGGTGCTCTCCTAGCAGGAAATGGGGCCTAAGAAGCATTCCCTTTCCAGGCCCCAGGCAGGTCCCAGGGCTGGGTGCTGGGCAGAATTCGTCTGGCAGCGATTAGGAAGGGAGTTGGGGCTGGGAGGCCTCAGACTTCAGAAATGACCCCAGCCAAGTGTCTGATTCCAAAGCCAAATGTCACAGGCTATCCAAGATTCCAAGCTCACCCCATGTGTGGTTCCCATTAGGGCTGGCTAGGGTCTTCCTGAAGGCCAGGCCAGATTCCTGAGCCCCTCCCCCAGCAAGGCCCTTCCTTCTTCAGGCTATTTGGAAAGTCTTACCCAGCCATATAGGATGGCCCGCCAGTACCCAGCCTTGGCGATTTTCAGGGGCACCCCACTCTAAACAGGCTTCCCCACCTACTAAATGACTGTTTTTGCAATCTCTTAAAGCGGACAAAGGGATAGGAGACTTTAAACCTTTCACCCCACAGGGAGGACTAATCCCTTAAGAGTGCCTGGGAGTCTTCCCTCTTCTGCAGGTCAGCTGCTTTTGTTCAGGCTTCAGCCCTTCTAGAAGACTGCAACTGCCTCCTCCAACCCTCTGCTGCCAGGCCGTTCCTCCACACTGCCCTGAAGGGGAGAGGCGTTCTAAACTCAGGCCTGTTATTCAGATAATTTCCCTCCTGCTTACAAAACTCCCAACAGCTTTCCAGCAACTCCACAGCTGGAAGACGGATGGCCAATGGGCCAATCTGGTCACTAGGTACTTCTGCGTGTGTGTATATTGGGCATTCACAGTATTTTAGTTTTGAAAAATAGTTGTCAACATTTAAAGACCAGGGGGCAACACATAAAACTCTACTTGTAATTTTTTTTGAAAATATCTGGCAACACAGAGCTTGCCTCCCTGCATGGCAACAACTGGCTGGAGCTGAGTAACAATTGTGGCCTTCAGAAGGGATTCGTGGGACTTACCTGTGTGCCATAGTCCCCATTAGTCCCTGTTGTCTCTGGGTCTGAGGCTCAGGTGAGTGAATATTGGCCTTTTAATTTTACTTCCTGTCCACCTTCCCTGTGCAGATACTTAAATTTGCTACACCAAACCAAGTCTAAATTCCTTGTCCTGGTACATGTGTCACTTTAGCCTGTCACATCCTTGTCTCCTCTTGATCCCAGGCAACTCCTCCCCTCCAACACTCTTGCTCCAGGCACATCAAACTTCTCTCTCTTTCCCAGACACAGCTGTAAGTTCACACTCCCAAGTCTTTGCACACGCTGACCCTTCTGCCTGGAATGCCACTTCTCCTCTTCTTCCCCTGGTGAACTTCTATTCCTCCTTCCAACACCAGCCCACAAGCCACTCACTCTTGGGCATCCTCCTGGCCCTGCAGAAGGCTGTTCCCCTCAGGTTGTCCAGTGGTCCCTATGGTTCTAGCATGTCTCACACTTCATTCTCTTCCTGTAGTAAGAGCCCCTCCAGGGCTGCGAGGAGGCCTGCGTGGCAGCCCCAAGGCTCACCTGTGCTGAGGAATCAGGACATCAACCTGGTGGTGGTGATGGTTGTTGGGGGGTTGGGGGGTGTAGCTCAGTCCACTGGAGCTAGCCTCTGTGACAAACACAGGTTTGTTGGAGTCACCAAGGCCACAGGAGGGGGAGGCAGCATGCCTTCTGTGCCCCAAGGTGAGGTCCTGGGCACTGGGCAGGAAGGACCTGGGTGAGTGGCTTCCTGTACCAGGACAGTGGGGTGCTGTCTTCTGCCCTGTGAGTACTCCAGTGAACATCAGGATTAAGGGAGCTAGGCAAAGATCTTCTTATGAGAAAAATTGAGGCTCGGGGGTGATTCACAAACATCTACCGATCACCCCCTATGCTCCGAGTACTGTCACCGGTGCTGGGATGGAGAGGTCAGACAGCGTCCTCACCTCCCAACGCTGATGGCACAGGAAATGGCCTTGATGCCAGCCTCCTCCCTAGCCTACTCTCCTCTTCCCCAGCAATCTCTGCTTCCACAGGGTTCCAGCTCTGTCACAGCACATTTCCACAGGGTCAGCTCAACCCCTGTCATCAATTCCCTTGCCCCAGGGGGCTCACCAAGACTAGGGACAGGCCCGATGGCCCTGGTCTCCCCGGGACTAGCAACTGGCCCTCAGTTTATCGCTTCTGTGCCTCTGTGAAATCAAATCTTCAGGATACACCCAAGAAGCCAGAAGCAGGCACTGGAGTTTTCCCATTTTACAAATGAGGACCGGGCGCTGAGCGTGCTCAAGGCGCCCCAGGCGGGGAGCGGTAGCTGGGCAGGAATGCCAGCCGGCTGGGCCTGAGGAGCTGAGGTGCCCCCCATCCCCCTCTGCCCCCACCCCCGGCTCCAGGCTCCGGCCTTGGCTCCCGCCCCCTTCCTGCCACACACGCCAGCCACGACCTGCGGTTCCGAGATCGCTGCGTCGCTATCCAAGGCCAGGGATCACCACGGGCCAACGGGTCTGCAGTGTGGTGAGTTGACGCGGGACAGCCCCCGGGATCCTCTCCAAGTCCTGACTCCACGAGGAGCAGAACCCGAACGTTGGGTTCGGGGTCCTGTAACGCTGTGTGACCCCAACCGGGGCCCTCCCCCGTCAAAGACAGGCTGGTGGGGTGCTCTCGGCTCCCCGCCGCACTCGGCCCGCGGCGGGCTCACGGGCCACCCCGCAGCTCCTGCCCTCGGTGGCCCAGGGCGCGCGTAACAGGGGGGCGTTGGGAGCGCTGGGGCTCGCGGCCGGCGCGCGCCGCAGACCCTCCCCCAGGCCGTGGGGGGGAGGGGAGGGGAGAGGGAGCAGATGGCAGCAATTACCGCCCCGACCCTCCCCAGCGCGTAGTCCGGGGCCGGATGGAGGGGCGCTCGGCTGCCGGTGCGCGGGCGTCCCAGCTTCTAGTGGGAAGGGTGTGAGCGCCAGGTGGAGACACTTTCCGGGACAGGGGCTGGGAGATTCCCCTTGGAAAGGCCCGCCGCACCCCTCCCCCTCCTCCTGCTCCCAGAGTTGTTTCAGGCTAGTGCCCTAACAAGCCAGGGGCCTGCAGGTTCTCAAAGCTCTGACGATTTTCAGGTTGAGCCAGAGGCACAGGCTGGAAAGAGTGGAGCCCTATGGTTGTGCAGATTGTGATCTAAGCAAGGACCTGCAGAGAAGGTGAATGGGGTCTAAAATCAAAGCCATGGGCCTTGGCAGTGCCGACTCCTGGAGGAAGGCAGGAGACACCTTTTCTCACAAAAGGCCCTCCCTAATGAGCCAGCCTGGACTGCCCCGTGATTTAAGGCTGCTGACTGTAGAGAGGGGGAGAGCAAATGGCTAGGCCTGGCCCCTGTGGGTCAGGGGCAGGGCCAAAGAGGGCAGGAGGACTCTGCCAGCTCACGATAGAAACAAGTGGACCAATTTGGCTCCCTGGTCCTTTCTCTCTTCCTGAATTCCTTGCCCACCCTCACCCTGAATTTTGTCCCTTCTGTCTCTAAGATAGATTGTCAATCAGGCCCTGACTCCCCACCCCCACCCCTCTACTGTCCAAGCCCCAATTACGTTCTTAACAACTTTAAAGGCTCCTGTCTGCTCTCCCTGGCTGGCTCCCCAACAATCAATTCACCCAGTAGCCAGAGAGACCTTTAAAAATTCAAATCAGAAAAAAAAACAGAGAATGTCACTTTCTGCTTAGCGACCTCCCATGGCTTCCCTTGGAAAAAAGCCCCAACTTCTTACCCTGGCTCCTGCCTACACTGACTTCTCTTCCTATCATTCTCCCTTCTGTCTAGATGCTGCTCACACTGGCTGCCTTTCTGTTCCTTGAACGTGACAAGCTTCCCCCACCTTGGCCTCGCTGGTCCCTTTGCCTGGGCTGCCCTACCCAGATCCTTCACAGGATTGTCACTTTCCTGTCATCCCTGACCACAATACTAAAGCAGCCCCATTTGCCTGATCTAGTCTGTCAGTTAACCTTATATATTTCTTCCATCGGACTCACCACATTTTGTAATTATCTTTCTTATTCACTTGGTTTGTGGTCTGTTTCATTTACCAGAATGTCAGCTTCATGAGTGTGGGGACCTTGTCTTTCTGTTCTCTAGCACAATGCCTGCCACAAACCTTGGAGGTGCTTAATACACACTCCACACATTAAAGGAATGAAGGAGTCCCCGAGGAACAAACTGGATGCTAGTCCACCTGGTCACCTCCTGGAGCGCTGCTCCCTGGGAGGGGCCAGCTGCAAACCTGTATCCACTTGTGTTCACCGAGATGCCTTGCAGACACAGGCAGGCCTATGGTTTACTATATAACAATAATCTTAGCAGCCAACACTTACTGAGTGCTTACTATGTGCCGGGCATCATTCTAAGTGCTTTAATGGTTGAATTTAATTCACTCAACTCCCCAATGAAGTAGACACTTCAGTTACGCTTCCTAGACCTCAGTTTACAAGCAGACACACCACACACACACAGATCCATACCAGGACACACACGAGAACATGGGCCCATTCAGCAAACACACACATGCGTCATAAGCATGTAATTGATTATTACCATACAGTAGTCATCTGGGTCAGATAAACAAATGTAAGGGTGAGCCTGGGGCATTTAATAACTACTGCAGGAAGGTAAACAGAACACCAGGGAAGGATCAGCATGGGGTGGGTGGCATTTGGCACCGGGCAAGAGAGTAGAAGAGGAGGTTTAGCTACAGCCCACGCCCAGACTCTAGGTCCCTACAGCACTCAGGTTGGTGCAGAAGGAAGGGCCTGGCTCCTGGTTCATTTACCCTCTTGAGGCCACATTAGCAAAATGGTGGGGAAGGTGTACGTATGTGATACCTCACTCCCTGGCTCACCTTCAGAATGAAACTCAAAAATGCTTGTGAAAGTGCTTCACCAACTGTAAGGGGCTTGCCATGAAAGGGGTCAGGGAAGGGTGCTGGCTACCAGCCTGCAAAGCTGGGATTAGACTGTGCTTTGGCTCCTCTTGAACCGTAGCCTGCTGCAGTGTTGCCCTCCAGGGCAGGGGTGCCTGGGTCTCGCCGATTGTTGCCTCCTCTGTACTTGGCATGACCCAGAGCTAAAACTCCATAGGTATTTGTTGAGTGATTGCCTAAGTGGACCAGGGGATGAGCAAGAGGAGACCAGGGGATGAGCAAGAGGAGAATAAATATGAGTGAGAGAGAAAGTAAACGAACCCAGAGGAACCCTCTGCCTCTGAGCCTCAGTTCTTTTGTCTGTAAAGGACAGTGTGAGGCTTGGCTCTTCTTTCTCTCTGGGCAGCAGTGTGGCTCAGATGAGATGGGGTGGGTCCGTGGAAGCCACCCCTTGCTATCTCTGCAGGGCCCCCAGGGTGGGTGGGGGGAGCTGGGGGAAATGAAGGAAACTGTGCTCCCCTCCCCCGCATCCCTGTCCCCTGAAATTTATAGATTTCTCATTGTCCTGCACAAAGGCCTTCTTGGGGAGGGGGTGGGGTAGGTGAGGAGACTGAGGAATTAAAAAGTCAGAGGCTGAGTAACAGCCAGCCACACCCGAGGCTCTATCAATCTTCCTGGGCCCCTGTAAGATGGACTTACTTTGCCGTCACTCTGAGTGGTTTGTGGGGCTCCTGCTGCTGCGATCTCACCCTCCTCACAGCTCTAAGCCTTGCCAAGGTGGAGGTGGGGGCATGAGGACAAGATCCTGGGGTGGGGGAAGGGGTGACGCACGTTGTTTTATCCCTCTGACCTCAGAAAGTCCTTCCTCCCATCTCGCTCCTGTGAAATGCTAGTCCACTGCTTTTGGTTCTGAGCAGAAAAATGAGCTTTCTGTGGATATTCTGGGCGCCTTGGTGGGAGGGGGCCTGGAGGCCCAGACCCCAGGAAAATGGCCTCCTCCCCCATTCTGGCCTCTTGGGTAGAGGGTGGGAAGTTGAGGATAGAATTGACAGATGGTGCAGCGTTAACAGATGACATGGAAAACAGAATTACTCAGCTGCTGTGTCCCTCCATTTTCCCCACTGAAGGGGATGGCCTCCAAACTGGAGAAAGACAATGAACCCAACTGGGAGGGTCACAGAGGAGAAGGAAAGAGAGAAGCTACAGGGCATAGGGGACCGTGAGCAGTCACACAAAAGACCTGACTTGGAATCCCATCTCTGCCCTCACCGGCTGGATGATTGCAAGCAGGTCCATTGACCTCTCAAAGTGTCTGTTTCCTCATCTATAAAAATGGGTCAATGAAAACCTCTGCCTTCCTTTTCAAATCACTGGCTGTTTGAAGATAATGTGGATTTTGTGTTTGTAAATTGGTCTTTAAAACTTGTGAAGGTGTGAAAGTGTAAGAGGTCACTTATTATAAACTGTAAGTGCCAGCCCATTAGTTGTTTGTAAAATAATTTTAAAAACTTTTTTATTTTATTTTAATTTATCAATATACAATGTAGTTAATTTTCGTGTCTCTTTACCAATTCCTCTTCCCCCCCATCTCCCCCTCCCCCCATCAATATCATATCTGTTCACTTGTCTTAACAAGTTCAAGGAATTGTTGTGATCATTGTGTCTTCTTCACTCCCCTGCTGTAAAAACTTTCTTACAGCAAAATAGAACAGAAAACATCACAGTGCATCACAGACTTTTATAAAACTTTGCTTTTAGCTATATGTGTGTTCATGTGTCCTGGATCCAGATGTAAATGTATTTATTGTGGATAATGGAAATTCTTCCGTGGTGTCACCAGAAGGGAGTGGTGAATGAGTGGAGACTAACAACATGAAATGTACCAGGCTACACATAAACGTAAAGGGTGGTGGACTGTGGAACCTGGCTCTGAACAGCTCAGTATAACTGGTGTTGATGGTTACTTAGGATTTAACTGACTGCCCTCTTGGTGAGCAATGAGGCTCCTTTGCTTTGTAAGGTGCCCTGAGCCTGAATCCTGAGGATGCTGTCCCTGAACGCCCACTAAGCCATGAATGCTGCTCCCTCAGTATGGCCCTGAGCTGAGCTAGAGAGAATGGGCTAGTCACTGAGAACCTTGAACCTGGTTCCTGTTTTCATGTTCCTGGACCCCCACCCTGCAATCCACTATGAGTGCAGAAAGATCTGCAACAGGTATGAAGTGGTGGTGATCAGAACCCCCTGCCTGAACTTCACCTATGACCTTTGTCCCCGCCCCCATTCCAGGGGCCATAGTCCAGTGAGGGTGAGCTGGTCAGAGCAGGTCCTAAATCAATCCCAGACTTCCCTGGCCTGCTCTGAGTTACGAGCTGCAGGCTTTGTGATGTAGATCATGGCTGGGGAGTAGGGGGCGTGACCTATGGCAGGTCACATGGGACCCCCAGAAGGGGCCAGAGCTGGGGTCAGAGGCCACTCCTCCATCCTCTGCCCCACCCTGCTGGGTCTCATCCTGTGTCTAGTCCTTATTAAGCTGGTTTGGGCCATTTCCCTACTGACTGCTGGCTCTAGCTGTACCTGCCACCAAGCGTATAGGCTGGGAGTAGAGGGGCTTCTGCTGGAAAAAGATCCCAGAAGAAGGGAAAAAGATGATATGACAGTGCATTTGTTTCCCTAAAGGTGACTGGTCCATGTTCCAAACCAGACTGAAAAGTTTTCTGAGCTCCTTCTCTGTAGATTTGCTACTGTGCTCTCCCCAAACCTCCCACTTCTCTTCTTATTGAATTCCACAAGTCAAGACTCTGGGCAAAAGCCCGGCCTGGATTAGATGGCTGGAGATGTGGCAGGACATCAGAGAGCAAGACAGAGAGAATCAAGCTGGTGCTCCAGACAGTATGTTATCAGGGCTTATGAGAGAGAGTTAGAGGGATAGAGAGATGGAAAGAGCCAGACAGTCAGATGAGAAAGATCAAAAGTTGGAGAAAAGGTGAAGACAGACAGGAAGAGGGATATCAACAGAAGACGTTGAAGAGAGCGAAGCTGAAGAGACATTGCAGCGCCAAGCAGAGGAGCCACCTGGTGAGCTCCCGGCAGACCCCAGCAGCCAAGAGATCAAAAGGAGGATAACCGGTAAAAGTCCTTTACTTTTGGGCCGCCCGGTGGCGCACTGCTATAGTGCGCCGATTGGGAAGCGCGGCGGCCCTCCCGCCGAGGGTTCGGATCCCACATCCAGACCGGCCGCTCACTGGCTGAGCGAGGGGCGGGAGCAACACCGATGGTTGCGATTCCGTGGCCGGGCCCCGAAAAAAGACAAAAAGGAAAAAAAAAAAAGTCCTTTACTTTTGGGCCGCCCGGTGGCGCAATGCTATAGTGCGCCGATTGGGAAGCGCGGCGGCCCTCCCGCCGAGGGTTCGGATCCCACATCCAGACCGGCCGCTCACTGGCTGAGCGAGGGGCGGGAGCAACACCGATGGTTGCGATTCCGTGGCCGGTCCCCGAAAAAAGACAAAAAGGAAAAAAAAAAAAGTCCTTTACTTTTAATCCTTAAGTCCACCACACGGAGACTCCAGAAGGCCCTGCCTGAAATGTACATGTGTCACCAGGGATGCTCTCCATTCTTTCACACATTAACCAGCAACCTCCACTCTTCCACTGCCACAGCCATCTCCATCAGCAAAGACATGCACAGTGGGGTCGAGACCCAGCCTCAGGAGCTGGGCAGGGGGTGGGAAGGGATCCGTATGGAGGGAGGCCTGGATGGGGCACCTCGGCACAGGACACTGATGCAGGTGGAAGGTAAAAGTAACTTCACACATCTTCTGGGTGCGCAGCCAGGTTGGCTAAAGCTGATCTACAGAAATAACTCCTCTGCCCTTTGTGCTATAGGCCGAAAATGGAACCCCTCCACGGTCTCCCTACACACTTGCCCCTGCTTCTAACCCTAGAACCCCCCGCTATCATAGCCTGTCTGTGGGGCGGGCACGCTCCCCCAATGCCTGCCCAGGACTGCCACCTGGTGGCTGAGAATGGCCTTGCACAAACAGGACCTTTGCGGAGGCAAGGGGGTGATGTGTACTGGACCAGAAGTAGCTTCTCTAGGCTTGGGGGAAAGAGAATTTGAAAAGCAGACTGTGAAATGCCCTTTCACCTAGCTAGGGGCCCTTGGGGCCTCTCACACAGGTTGACTCTCCCTACTTCTCGACAGACATTCCTGCGTGGTGCAAGGGGCGCGCGGGCGTGGGTGGGGAGGGCTCCTCGGGCCAGAGGAGGGACTTATGGGAACTCACATTTACTGAGTGGCTAACACCGTTAGATGCAGGGGACACAGAGATGACCAAGGTGAGGGCAGCACCCAAGAACGAGATTAATGATAACTAGTGTGAAAAGCACAAGAGCTGAAACATGTGCCTTACACAGCGCAGTTTTCAATTAATAGTTACTGCATGAATGAGAGAGAGCACCAAGGAATGATGAACTCTGTGTGCAGGAGAGATGGGGAGAAGGAAGAGGAAACAGGGAAATAGTTCCTATTCTCCCCCCCCCCCATTGTTATAAATAGTAATTATCTTGGTGGAAGATTCAAACATTATAGAAGTTTAAAAAGCAAAATATGAAGGTCCCCTTTCACCTGTCTTTTGTTCCTCTTCTTAACCACGTTTTAATGAGCATCAGTCTGTCCGGTGGTTTTCCGCCTCGGCTGTGGATTAGAATCACATGAGGAGATTTTTAAAACCCTGCTGCCTAGGTTGTGTCCCAGATCAATTATCTCAGAATCTCTGGAGTGGGTTCCAGGCAGCACTATTTCTAAAAAGTCCCTAAGTGATTGCGTTAGGCAGCCAGTGTTGAGATCTACTGTTCCAGTTCTTCCTATGCATTTACAAAAAAGAAAGAAAGAAAGAAAAGTAGCCAATCTCACACTCACACACACACATAAAATATATGTGTGTATGTATATACTATGTGTGTGTGTGTGTCTCTGTGCGTGCCATTACATTTGGCTTTTTCCCCCACCAATTGACAACATGGCCCAGAGATATTTTCAGGGCAGCCCAAATGAATCTATTTCATTCTTTTTTAAATGAAAGCATAATCAGGTGCCGTACTTTCTCTAGTCCTTCCTCTACTGATGAACATTTAGTTGTTTCTATTTTTTTATTATTATTTTTACTATTACAAACAGTGCTGCAAGGTATATACAGTATATCTTTCTCACATATGCTTTTGTCTTTTGTTTTTGGTGGCAGGCCAGTACAGGGATCAAACCCTGGACCTTGGTGTTATCAGTGCCGCGCTGTAACCAACTGAGCTAACCAGCCAGCCTAATTTTAGGAAAGATTTCTAAAAGCAGAATTTCTGGGTCAATGTGTATGTACATTTGTTATTTTGATAGATACTGTCAAAATGCTTTTGTCAAAAATACTTCACTAGTTTACATTCTCCCCACTCTGTTAGCACTTAATATTATTAATGCTTAATCTTTACTAAGCTGATGGGCCGAAAGTAATATTTTGTTTTTGTTTTAATTTGCCTTTTCCTGCTTGTGAGGTTAAACATCTTCTCACATATTCATTGGCTGTTTGTATTTCTTCAGTGAATTAATTGCCCAGACTTTTTGCCCATTTTCCTATTTAAAAAAAAATTAATTAGGGTTAGAGGAAATTCTATTTCCAATAATACAACTGGCTGGATTCCGGACTGATTTTTCTGGGTAAAACAAGTACAAATGCTGATTAAAATATAAATGCAAGCTATTTTAAAAACATAGCAGAGCTGGCCAGATAGAAAGGAAGTTCTAAGTTAAAACCTGAGGGTAGGCAAGAACTCGGGGAAACAGAACAAGGAATCTGCTTTTAGTCTGAGCACACTCATTGAATTAGACAAACTTGAGCTTCAATTTTCACAGCCTTTATCTTTGATGGATCCAAGGTAAGGAGTCTAATAGGAGATTTCTCTAAAAGCTGTTTCCTGCTGCTGCTGCTGCTGCTGCTGCTGCTGCTGCTGCTACAGATTACCACAAATTTAGTGGCTTAAAACAACATAAATTTTTTTTCTTATGGTTCTGGGCATCAGAACTCCAAAGTGTTCTTTGGGCTGACCAAACGTTGCCCAGCAGGACTGTGTTTCTTCTCAAGACTCTAGGGGAGGATCTGTTTCCTTGCCCTCTCCAGCTTCTAGAGGCCACCTGCATTCCTTGGCTCATGGCCCCTTCCTTGCCTCACTCCAACCTGTTTCTGTCATCACATCTACTCTGACTCTGCTTCTCAACGTTGCCACATCACTTTCTCTCTTATAAGCACCCTTGTGATTACACTGGGCCCAATAATCCAAGATAATCTCTCAATCTAGAAATCCTTGACTTCATCAGATCTGTAAAGTCTCTTTTGCCATGTAAGGTGCCATATTCACAGGTTCTGGCGATTAGAATGTGGATATCTTTGGGGGCTATTCAGCCTACCACAACAATGTTAGTTTATTTTCACAAAGCCTAAAATCACAGAACTTTAAAATAATTAAATGAATAGATTTAACAGCAGATTAGACACAGATTGAGAGAGAATAAGTAAACTGACTTTCAGACAAGTCAAAAGAAACTATCCAGAATGCCAGACAGAAAAAAGAGATGAAAAATTTAAAGAAGTGTCAAGAGACTTGGACAATAGAGTGAGAAGGTTTAACATATGTTTGACTGGAGTTCTAGAAAGAGAGGAAGGAAAGAATAGCACAGAGGCAGTATTTTTTTTTTTTTTTTTTGTCTTCTTGTCTTTTTTCGTGGCCGGGAAGGGGATCGCAACCCTTGGTGTGGTGTCGCCCACACCGCGCTCAGCCAGTGAGCGCACCGGCCATTCCTATATAGGACCCAAACCCGCAGCGGGAGCGTTGCTGCGCTCCCAGCGCCGCACTCTCCCTAGTGCGCCACGGGCTCGGCCCACAGAGGTAGTATTTGAAGAGAGTTTTTCAGAATCAATGAAGGGTGATTTCTAGATCAAAAAGCAGGATAAATAAAAACCCAAAGAAAAATAAATGAAAAGAAATTCATATTTAGACATTGGAGTAAAACTAGAACACCGAAGACAAAGAGAAGATCTTAAAGACAGTAAGAGAAAAAAAGACAATATCTTAGCTCCATAAGAGTTAATTCTTCCAGAATACTCAACAACACAATGAAAGCCAGAAACCAGTGGAATATTTTCAATATATCATTGCACCTGACAACTGCAAAATACACATTCTTTTCAATCACCCATGAAATGTTTGGCAAAATTTGATCATATACTGGACCATAAAGCAAGTTTCAGTTGATTTTATTTATTTACTTATTTATCTATTTATTTATTTATTTATCTATGTTTTTCTGGTGGCTGGCCAGTACAGGGATTTGAACCCTTGACCTTGGTGTTATCAGCACTGGGCTCTAACCAGGTGAGCTAACTGGCTAGCCCAAAAATTGATTTTAAAGGGTTGAAATGGATGTTCTATGACCACAATGCTAGAACTCAGTAACAAAAAATATAATCTGCTGACCAGTTAGCTCATTTGATTAGAGCACAGTCTTGTAACACCAAAGTCAAGGCTTCAGATGTCTGTACTGGCCACCAACCAAAAAAAAAAAAAAAGAAATCAAAAAATATAATCTCCAAATATTTGAAAGTTATTAAACACACTTGTAAATAATTCAGTGGTCAAAGAGGAAATAATAATGGAATTACTAAAGCAGCAATTAATGGGAAATCTAAAGTCTTAAATGATTATATTTAAAGAGAAGAGAGGATGAAAATTAATTAGCTACAAATATATCTCAAAAAATTAGAAAACTAATAGCAATTTCACTCCTAGGTATATTCTCGAGGAACATTTTTGCATATATAATCATGCAAGAGTGTTCATAGAAGCACAATTTATAGTAGCAAAAACTTGGACACATCCCAAATATCCATTAATAAGTGCATGATAACTGTGGTATATCAACACAATGGAATATTACATAGCAATCAAAATGAGTGAACCATAGCAACACACAACAATGCAAATAAATCTTAGCAATATGATCTTGTAGTAAAAGTAGATAGCAAAAGACTACATAAAGCTTTATATCCTTTTAAATAAAATAACTAAAACTACATATGTATATATACATTGTATATATATACTTTGAAGGAATACATAAAGATGCAGTAAAGCAATATATAAAGGAGAGCAAAGGAATAATGGACATGACACTTAGGATTATAGCTGCCTTGGGTGAGGAGAGGTGGGGCCATATTGAGGAAATCATGTTAAGCTGTAGAGGATTGCCAAGTTCTAGCTTTTGTTTGGGAGTTGGTATCATGGGTGATTATTGCTTTATTCAAAGTAATCAATAAACTAAACAAAAACGGACTATGCAGGGACTAATCATGAGAACACGTCATGAACTAAGGATTGTGATTAGTCTAATTCAGCATATATGAGGTCTAAGAAAGAAATAGAGAAAAAACCATTGTATCTACTTCAACAATAAGTAAAAAAAATACAACGCTTGATTCACAATAGCAAGAAAAACTATAAAGAATCTAGGAATTAACCTACCAACAATAGTGTAAGACCACTCTGGAGAAAAAATTTTAACACTATTGAAGGATATAGAGGAAAACCTGAACAGTGGATAAATATACTATCACAGTCTGTCCGGCTGCTATAACAAGGTACCATCGGCTGGGTAGCTTATAACAATAGAAATTTATTTCTCAAAATTCTGGAGTCTAAGAAGTCCAAGATCAAGGTGCTGGCAGATTCAATGTCTGGTGGGGTCCCACTTTCTGGTTCATGGACAGCCATCTTTTTGCTGTGTCCTCGCATGGTGGAATGGGCAAGACAGCTCTCTGGAGTCTCTTTTATGGAGGCACTGATAACTTCCCCCAAGGCCCTACTTCTTTATACCATCACCTTGGGGATTAGGATTTCAACATATGAACTTTGGGGGGACACAAACATTCAGATCATAGCATATACCATATTCATGGAGGAAAAGATCTATCATTATGAGGCAGTCAATTTTCTCTAAATTAATTTATAAATTCTATGTAATTTCTACCAAAATTTTAGCAGAATTTAAAAGAACTCAGCAATCCTATTTACAGTTATATAGGAAAGAATAAAAATCAACTTTGAAATCGATTATGGAAAATGCAAACATGGAAAATGCACCCTATCAGGTGGATAGACACTATAAAACTAGAGTAATAAAATCAGTGTTGCACAGGAATAGTCTAATAATATGAAGTAAGTGAACTCAATCATAGCATAAAACATAAAAGAGAACTCAAAGTTTATGTATGATAAAAATGACACCACAAATAGAATTGTTTAATAGTTGGAATTATCTCACAAAATGAAGAAAAATAAGGTTGGATCCTTTATCGATTTGCTTGGGTTGCCATAACAAAATACACAGACTAGGTGGCTTAAACCACATAAACTTACTTTCTCACAGTTCTGGAGGCTAGCGGTCCAAGATTAAGGTGCCAGCAGGGTTGGTTTCAGCTGCCGTCTCTCTCCTTGGCTTGTAGATGGCGCCTTTGTGCTGTGTCTGCACATGGCCTTGTAGGCACAGAGTTCTGGTGTTTCTTCCTCCTCTTATAAGGACAACAGTCCTTTCGGATTGGGGCCCTACCCTTATGACCTCATTTAACTGTAATTACCTCTTTAAAGTTCCTGTCTCCAAGCATAATCACTTTGGGGGTTAGGGCTTTAATATATGAATTTAGGGGGGGCACAATTCTGTTCCCAACAGATCCTTTCCTCAATATATGAAAGTGAATTCCAAATGGATTACAGACTAAATATTAAAAAGAAAATTGCAAGATTAAAATTTTAAAAATTTTTTTGTTTTTTTCTTTTAAAAATGATAGTAGCCTTTTGTTGTTGTTGTTGGGGCTTTTGGAGGAGTTTTTTTGGTTTTTAGTGGCTGGCCAGTACAGGGATCCAAACCAGGTCTTACAAGGCTGCACTCTAATCAACTGAACTATCCCACCAGGCCTAAAATTGCAAGATTAATAAAAGAAATACAGATCTTTGTTGTCTTGGAGTGTGAAATTCTTCTTAAACAAGGCTCCAAAGTACAAAGTATACGGAGAAATTTTGATAAATTTAGCCATATCAAAATTCAGTATTTCTTTCAGTGAAGATCAGCATAGATAAAGCCAGCAGAAAGGTTTATAGTACAGTTGCCACATCTAAAACCCATCTGATAAAAGGTTTTTATTATCTAGACTATTAAAGGAATTCCTGAAAAATCAATAAGAAAAGGACAGGAAAATTGGATAGAACATTGGGCAAAGGCCATGAACAGGCATTCATAGGAGGGGAAACAAGAAAGGCTATTAGGCAGTTGGAGAGATGCTCCCCTTCCTGATAACCAGAAAAATTTAGTGCAAGACAGCAATATCACTTTATATATCTGTACTATTTAAGATTGACAAAAATTAGAAGACTGACTAATGACAGGTGTTGGCAAGCATGTAGGAAAACTCTTATGTACTGCCGGTGGGTACAGTGCAAAACAGAGAGCAATCTGACAGTGTCTGGTCAATAAGTGTGTCTGTGCCCTATGACCCAGCAGCCTCAGAGATGCTTCTGCATAGGTCCACAACTAGATGTGTACAAAGATGCTCATTGCAGCATTATTTGTAGTGGCAGGAAGTTGAAGGCAACCTAGGCATCCACCAGTGGAAGAATGGATAAGTAAAATATCGTGGGTGCACACTATGGAATTCTATGCAGCATGAAGAAGGGGGAAGAAAGAAAGAAGTAGAAAAGTGCACCCCACACCTTTTATCAACAGAGCAAAGATTTTTCCAGGAGACCCACCCATCAGACTGTTTGCATTTCATTGGCCAAAATTAAGTTACATGTTCACAGCTAACTAAAAGGTGACTATAGAGACAGGGGGTTATCGATAGTGATTGGGTCAGCTAATCAGAAATGTCTGATGTATAATCTAGTAGATTTCTTCTAACTGCTGCAGAGAATTCCACAGTGTGTACTATGGGTTAAAAGAGTCTCTCCAAGTTCATGTATTGGAAACTTAATCTCCATTGTAACAGTGTTAAGAGGGTGGGAAATCCAATTATCATATTTGAAATGTGGGGGCCCTTAAGAAGTGATTAGATTGTAAGGACTGTGCCCTTGTGAATGGATTGATCCATTCATGGAGTAACAGGTGTGGTTCTGATAATTTCACAAGGAGAACAAGTGAGCAGGTTAGCTCTCTCTTGCTCTGTTGCCATGTGTTGAAAAAGGCCCTCACCAGATGTGTTCCCTGGACCTTGGACTTCCCAGTCTCCAAACTGTAAGAAATAAATGCCATTTCCTTTATAAATCGCCCAGGTTCTGTTGTTATAGGCAACAGAAATGGACTCATACAGTGTGCATCTACCACATTCTACTGTGACGGCTAGATGTATCACAGCCATCTTGTGACTAGGAGGAAAAGTCAAGAGAACCCCAGAGGAGGTTCTGACATCATCCAAGAGCTTCCTATCCCTGAGTTTTTTACATGTGTGAAAAATAAATCCCTATTTGTTTAAGCTTTTGTGCATCAGAGTTCAATAGCAGACACCAGAATATATCTGGCTAGTTTAAACTGAAAAGGACAGAGAAGCAGGCTCTAGGTCTACCTTTGGGAGTTGCATGACTTCTGCCTGTGGTTGAGAAAACAGCAGTCACTACTACAGGAAACTGATGAATCAGGAAGCTGCTCACAAGAGCCCCACTGCTGCTGTTATGATATGTGACAGCAAAACGGATGTTCCATGCCATGTAACTTTGTTCCAAATTTATATCTTGCACAAGAGCAGAACCAAAGCCACAGATTCCTAGCTGAAGGGAATCTGGAAAGTGTTTTAGCTTTCCAATTCTGCAGTTCAGAAGAAAAGCTAAAAGAAGTTTTGGACTGATGTTGAGCATCCAGTCTATTACAGACATCACACGACTGAGGTCAGCTTTTGGTTACTTACAACCAAATGCACTTCTAACTGATGCACTGCACATAAAGTAATAAGGGTGGATCTTAAAAATACAGTGAAAACAGAGTGAAGAAAAAAACCAGAATTAACTTTGTAGCCATAGTTCATAACATGTTAGTTAAAAGCACATACAGAAAGCAACACTACCTTTGTCAATGAAATGTACATTTTCAAGGATATATAATTGCCAACCGGTAAAGGGAGAAGGAGAATGGGGTGTGGGGATCAGGGGTGAAAGAGAAACTAAATGAAGTAAAATAAGAGTGAGGTCTTGTACAGTCTGATAATACAAATGGAGGCCTATGACTGGCTCAGTTTTCTACATCTATGGTCCAAAACCAATCCACCGAATTTAATATTTAATATTAATTTCATTTAAAGAATAATTTAACAATAATTTATTAAATTAATAAATAATTTAATTTAAATATTTATTATTTAATTTACCACACCAAAACTAGTCCATTAAACTTATCATAATTTCTGTATTTCTAATTGGATAATTCTTTATGTTTTGATTTGCCCAGAACCTCAAAAAATAGGTCCAGGTGACCCCTGGAGCCCCCCACCCCTCACACCCTCTCCCACCCCCTCCCCCTCACCAAGCCCCGCTCCACCAAAGCTGGAGGGAACTTCAGGCTCTCAAAGCTGGGTTGTGGGACCCTGTAGCTCTCCCATCTTCGAAGGCTGTTTCAGAGTGCAGCTGGTCTCCCAAGAAGGCTGAAGGTGGGAGCGTTTGGGGTCAGAGAGTCTTTCGGAGCCCGTCCCCAGCAGGGAGGAGCCACCCAGCTCAGAGCACCTGCCCCTCTCGGCCCCCAATCTCTTCCTAACCCGGCTTGATCCAGCTTAGCCCCGAGGTGTTGGCCACCATCTGTTACCTGCAGTGCTTGCAGGGGAGGGCAGGTCCACCACGGGCCACTGCAGAGACTAGATGAGTGTGCTCTGAGGAGTGTGGGGGATGCTGTGGGCACCAGCCTGGGCCCCAGTGATGACTGCCTCATAGAGACCCGCCGAACCCAGGTAAGATCCAGTGGATAAGGAAAAACGACTGTGGTGCTGAGTTAGAATGAAGCGTCCCACTGGCTCAGGGATCCTGGCACACCATTTGTCCTCTCTCATATGGATGGGGTGAGACATCTGCCAGGACAAAAGCTTTCTCTGGGGCAAGGGTTGGGTGATTTGCCCCTGCTCCCCCACCCCCATCCCAGGGGACACTGCTTCTCTCCGTTCTGTGTTGTAGATGCCAGCTGCATGAGGAGGAAGGGCTCGCCTTCTTGCCCTGGACTGTGCAGGGGAGAACTGGCCATGTCTGAGGCACTACCCTGCCCCAGCAGTGAGACCCCTGCTCCAGGCTGCAGGCTGGGGACCCTGTACTGGGCCTGTGTCCACAATAACCCTGCCCAGCTCCAAGCCATACTGGATGGTGGGGTCTCCCCAGAGGAGGCCACCCAAGTGGACAGCAATGGGAGGGTGAGATGCCCTGGGTGTTTCCCAAGACAGCTGGGGCCACTGTGTATCCCCACCACACCATCCTGGTCTGACTTCCTGAGAGAGATTCAGGGTCAATACCCACTGTCTGGGTCCTTAGGAGGCAGAAGTGGGTGGGGGCGAGGGGTGGGTGAGTGGGTGAGGGTGGGTCTTGGCAGGGGTTGGGGCAGGCTGTGGGACAAATGTGGGTTTCAGGGGCCCAGGGGGCCTCAGGGAGACCCTGGAGGAAGCAGGGGGGCTGAGCTGTCCCCACCCCCAGACAGGCCTAATGGTTGCATGCTACCACGGCTTCGGGAATGTTGTGGTCCTGCTCAGCCGCTGTCCTTTCCTTGATGTGAACCAGCAGGACAAAGGTGGGGACACGGCTCTCATGCTGGCTGCCCAAGCAGGTGCGAGGCCACCGAACCCCCCACCCCCACACTGGTGCAGACAGGGCCACAGTCCTACATGCATTGCACAGTGTTTTCCCATGCCAAGCTCTGCAGTGGAGGGTGGAGGGTTGGTTTGGTGCTTTCACCCCCTTAACTGGGGAGCCAAGAACTAGGGAGCCAAGCTCTGCCCGTGGTGCCCTGCAGGCCACGTGACTCTGGTGAGCCTCCTGCTCAACTACTACGCGGGCCTGGACCTGGAGCGCCGGGATCAGCGTGGGCTCACAGCGTTGATGAAGGCTGCCGTGCGGAACCGCACTGAATGCGTGGCCGCCCTCCTCATGGCAGGTGCATGGGGCCTGGACCCGCGTGTGTGGCTTGCAGTCCCTCCTTCAGATCTCCCCATCAGACATTAAGTTGCCATCATTTAGTTGCAGAGAGGAGAGAGGTAGAAATGGAGCATCAGGCTTTCAGGGGACGCAGTGATGTGTAATTGAGGCTTGTGGCCATGTGGGGGTGAAGTCCCTGCTGTTTGTGCAGGTGTGGACCCTTATGATTCCCTGAGGTGGCGCTGCCCTCTGCTGGTAACCCTGGGGAACCCCAGCCTCCAGCTTTCCCCTTCCCCACCCCACTGGGCTGGGGTTTGGGTGAGAAGGGAGAGAGCTCCACACTCCTCCCTTTGTCTCAGAGTGACAGCACCTCCCCCACCCCCAGTGAGAGGGGTGTGGTGGTGAAGAGAAGAACCAGGAGAGGAACCAGCAGAACAGCCCCCACTCCACCCCAGAGGGTGCAGCTCCGGCCTCTGCCTGTCCTGGGCAACCTGCA
This sequence comes from Galeopterus variegatus, assembly GCF_000696425.1. Lineage (NCBI taxonomy): Eukaryota > Metazoa > Chordata > Mammalia > Dermoptera > Cynocephalidae > Galeopterus > Galeopterus variegatus. The sequence goes on along the minus strand of NW_007726335.1, from coordinate 327,119 downwards.
CACCACTCTGCTGGTCAGCTCCTTGAATTCAGGAAGTCCCTATTTTACTCCAGGTTGGAGACCTACAGTAGGTCTCTCTGCAGTCTTTCTCCCTCTCTGGACTTAAATATCTTCATCTTGCTTAAACAGGAGGTTTCAATACTGGCCTCCCAGATTCCAGCTTTAAATGGATGGGACTCTATGGGTTTGAATCTAACCTACATCAGTCCTCCTGCTAAAGAATCTGCCCTTCCACAAATCACCAATCCCTATTCCACCCCAAGTCACCCCTGTGCTCCCTGCCAGGTGCTGACCTGACAGCGGTGGATCCCGTTCGGGGCAAGACGGCTCTGGAGTGGGCCCTGCTGACTGACAGCTTCGACACAGTGCTGAGGATCCGGCAGCTGCTGCGGAGGCCCCAAGTGGAGCAGCTCAGCCAGCATTACCAGCCCGAGTGGCCGGCCTTGCCCCAGCTCGTGGCCCAGGCAAAGGCCCCGACTACCCCATCCCTCCTGGAGCGGCTGCAGGCCACCTTGAGCCTCCCCTTTGTCCAGTCTCCTCAGGAGGGAGGTGTCCTGGACCACTTTGTGACCATTACAACCAGCCTGGCCAGTCCCTTCCTCACCACTGCCTGTCACACTCTGTGTCCTGACCGCCCACCTGCACTGGGCACCCGCAGCAAGTCTGTGCCAGAGCTGCTAGGTACTGTCCCACCCCCTCCCCTGGTATCTGAGTCCCCCCAGGTAGTCCCTGGCCCCCGGGGCTTTGTCCCCTACCAGAGCCCTCAGGGCACATTGAGCATATGCCCTCGATGGCTACAGCCCAGGGATGGTACCAGCCCCAGGCCCCAAGTCCCCAAGATCCGCCTTTCTAGGTCACCCTTATCCTTCAGCCAGTACAAGCCAAAGCCCAGGCCTACAGGGCATCAAAGCCTGGCCCTTCCTCTCTGGCGATACCAGGAGCTCAGGATGGAGAGGAGGCAGGAAGAGGCCAGATGGACACAGAAGCAAGGGAAGCTGGACTAGGTCAGGCTGGGAGCAGGAAATCAGGCCCCTCCCTAGGCTCCTGTCCCCTCTAGAACCCCTTCTACCTTCCCATCCACCTCTGCCTAAGTGAATCTGCTCCCAACCTACGTACAGGTTATTCATCACGGCATTGTTTGTGACAGTAAAAGAGTGGAAACAACTTACGTGTCTATCAATCGGGGAATGGCTAAATTGATTATGGGTGTAATTACCATATACCCATATAGTGTATTCTATACAGCGGTAAACCAAGAGTAAGGAAGCTGTTTATATTCTGATATAAAACTATCCTCAGGATGTATTGAATGGAACAGCATGTGTGGCATGCTACAGTTTGTCAAAGTAAAATTTTCACAAAGGTGAGCATGACTAATACAAATATATAGCGTAGTCGTACCAAGATTTGTTTAAAGACTTACTGAGTGAACCAGCAGGCGTGATCAAAGGAAGAAAAACAGTTATTGAAAAACCATCAGTGAAAAAAAGAATTCTGAAATAAGATTGCAAAATTACACATAAAAAAGTTAATTCCTACCTGGCATTCAAACCATAATTTTTTATTTTTTCTACCAGACAAAAATAATTTACTATTTGTCAATCTTCTACAGGTTAACTCCTTACTTTATAGAGTCTTGGCTCTAATCAGTGGTAAATAATATGTCAAACAAAGTTACCTTCCCCGAGATGACCCATAGGTGGGGTTATTAGCTGATGATCTAAAATATCTCTGAAAGTGCACTTGGTAACTTTTTGGGGGCCTTATTTACAAGTTTTGTTTGCTTGTATATTCATAATAATTATAAGAACCACTCATCAGGTGCTCACTATATACATACATTAACACATTGAACCCTCCTGATAATCCTGAGGATTTTATCTTTGAGGACTCGAGGCACAGAGGAGTTAAGGAATTGCCCAGGTCCCACAGCGAGAAACTGGCAGGGGTCAGGATTGAGACCCAGCTGTGGCCTCCAGGCTCTTAACAGTAAACCACACTGCCTCACTGCAGCATCCCTGGAGAGAAACACAGTGGCTTTCTCTGGAAGAGGACTGAACAGCTTACCCAGGGTGGGAGGGAAACTTCACTAAATATCCTTTTGAACCTTTTGACTTTTTGAAAAAATAAACTGTATTTTTAGAACAGTTTTTAATTTACAGAAAAGTTGTGAACATAGTATACAGAATTCCTGCATACCCGACATGTGGTTTCCCCTATTATTAATGTGAGTATAGTACAGCTGTTACAATTAATGAACGAACACTAACACATTACTATTATTAAGTAAAGTCCATACTTTATTCAAATTTCCTTAGCTTTTACCTACTATCCCTTTTCTGTTCCAGGACCTCACCCAGGACACCACATTACATTTAGTCATCACCTGTCCTTAGACTCCTCTCGACTGACAGTTCCTCAGACTTTCCTTGTTTCTGGTGATCTTGACAGTTCTGAGTAGTCTGGTCAGGTATTTTGTGAATGTCCCTCGATTGGGATGAGTCTGATGTTTTTCTTAAAATTAGACTGTGGTTATGGGTTTTTGGGAGGAAGACCACAGAGAGAAGTAAAGTTTCATCGTGTCATGTCAAGGGCACACACTCTCAACAGGACTTATCACTGTTGGGACTGGCCTTTATCACCTGGCTCAAGTAGTGTTTGTCAGTTTTCCCCACTGGAAAGTTATTCTTTTTCCCCCATTTCTATGCTGTACTCTTTGGAAGGAAGTCACTATATGAAGCCCACAGTAAAGGAGCAAGGATTTATGCTCCATCTCCTTGAGGGCAGAGTATCTACATAAATTATCTGGAATTCTGCACAGTGTTTTGACTTTTTAATCGCATATTACCAAATTTTGGAAAATTTAAACATAAATCTGCTCTTTGAATGGGGAAAAATAACACACCACGCAAACACGCACACATACACATACTGAGGTGAAATGACTACCAGGGTTGGCGGTGTGTGATGTTTCCCAGAGGGCTCTGAAGGCAACCATGGCAGACTGAACTGGGCTCAAGGCTGACTTTGCTATTTCCCACCTGTGTGATCTAGAATAAGGCACCTCAGTTTCTCCTGCCTCAGCTTTCACAGCTGGTAAATGAAGAAAACAGGGATACTGGATCCATTAGATGATATGGACATTAGGAAAGAGCCCTGGAGATTGAGTTTGACTGAGCTAGTTCTGGGCCTCCAGGGTGGAGCCAGAGTTCTTTCCTTGCCATCCACTGCTGAAATCACAGCACACGACACCAGTTTTGGCACTGGGCATCCCAGGCAGGGAAGGAACCTACCTCTACGGTCTTGGAATGGCATGGTGGTGAAATGCTTCAGCCTGGGAGTAGGCCTGTGACCTTGGGCCTTCACCTTTCTGTGTCTCCCAGCTCTCATGCAAGGACGAAGGAAAGAATAACGTGTTCGCTGTTGGGCTGTTGTGAGGATTAAATGAGACAATGCAGCACTTAGCACCGTACCTGGTCTTATTAGTACCATTTTCTTGTTTAATAGTCACAACCTTCCTATTGCCCAGTCGAGGAAACAGAGGCTGTGAAGGTTAAGCAGCTTGCCCAATGTCACCAACTTGGAAGTGGCTAAGTGGTACTTGGAGCTCATGTCTGTGAGACTCCAGAGCCTGTTCCTCTGTAGCATGTGGCCTCTGCCCACAGCCAGTTTCCTCTAATTCCTTGAACCTCTCCCCTCCACTTGCTCAGGGGTGACTGCGACAACTTCAAGACCAGGGAACTAGCCTTCTGTGGTTCTCTTTGCCCCCTCGGTCCATCCAGCTGGGGTGGATCTGGGGTAGGAGGCTGAATGGCCACTAATGCCTGGGCCCCAGGTCACAACATTTTCCAGCAGAGGGAGCTTCTGCCCTTGGAGAAGACCCACCCCTCCAATCCCTGGCCATCTCCAACACAGCTAGCATCCCAGCAACTCCCCCTCCTAAGCCAAGCCATTTCTCCCTAATCCTCTAACAGCTCCTGACAGCAGCCTTCCGTCCTCCCCCCCAAAGCCTTTCATGCTGATCAGAGGGAGAGGAGCCTCAAGGAGCCGCTCTGCCTGGGCCTGCCAAAGTCAACCTCTCCTCTAACATCCAAGCTCCCCCACTCTCATCTCAGCTCCTGAGTCTCCCAAACTCAGTCCCTGTGAGCAGAGAGAGGCCCAGAAACCCATGACAAGGCCCTGGATGTGCAGAACGCAGGCCACAGAGAGGACACCCTGCTGGGGCATCTGGAATCCCACAGACTTGGGTTTCAGTACTGACATTGAATGACAATAATACAATAGCCACTTCCCAGGCGTATGTGGGTACTGAGCACCGCCCAGCAGGGTCGGTGCTGACAGGAGAACAGCAGCCTGTTATTGTTCCTGAGCAGCAGCCAAGGGAGCAGCTCCAGGGAGGAGGCTGGTGGATGCGTCCTTGGGACCTCATGGCCTCCCCTGTGATTATGGGGTCCTATTCTGGTGGCCCTAAAATGAAAACACACACTTGCCCCAGCCAGCCTCTCAGACCAGCTCCTGCTCATCTCTGCATCCCCAGCCAGGCCCGCCCCCAGCCCACTCCCTGTCACCCCACTAATGTCTGGCCCATCTGGGGCTGTGTGTGTGTGTGTGTGTGTGTGTGTGTGTGTGTGTGTGTGTGTGCCGTCCACCCTGGCAGATGGGGGCTCCTACAGATGGGACTGCAGGGTTGGCTGGCCTGACACACACTGAGATGTCAGCCAGGCAGCGGGCGACTCCTGGGGGCCTTCTCCTCTCTCCTATGTTGGCAGGGACCATGTCTATACCCCTAGCCCTTGGCTCAGTACCTGGCCCATACAAGGCTCAATAAATGTGTATAGATAAGAACCGAGTTCAGGTTCCACTAAGGTCCGGATACTTAGAGGGGCCTTTCTCATATCCCCCTCCTCTCAGGGGCTGTCCTGGTCCTAGGACGTGCAGTGTTCTAGGTTATTCAAAGACATCCCGCAGGAAAGCTATTGGGTCAGGAGAAGGCAAGGCAGTACATATATGTGGGGAGGACAGAAGGACAGGTGGGGACTCATTGGTCTGTGTCCCCTTTTCCCCATCCTGGGGAACCTGGACTGGATTCACCCCTCTCCAGCAGCCATACTTTCCACATGGTGGAAACAGGTGTAGAATATCCACATGTCTTCCACCACAGCTACTCCTAGGCCAGCGTGCTCCTGCCCCACGTTTCCTACATGTCCTGGGTCTGTTCCTCATCCGAGCCTGTCAGGGCCTTTCACCTATCAGATCTCAGCTACACTGAGGAACCCATCTGGCAGGGTCCCAGCAGAGGTTTAGGCCTGTTCCCCTCTCCCTTTTCCCTCAGAGGGTCCACCGCTTTTCACCATTAAGGAAAATACCCAGATCTGAAGGGGAGGACTTGAGGACAAGACTTAGTCCTTCTTTAACAACCCCCTGCCCCTGACAACTCCTGCTCCAGATGGTTAGACAGACTCTGAAACTTCCACCACAGTCACACATGTTACGTGCAGACACACCATCAGCCAGGGTCCCACAGGGACCTGCAGGCTCATCCCTGGGCCCGCAAACTCCCAGTCACACACAGAAAGCACATGAAAGCACACGTACACACACACTCTGTTACACAGGTACACAAACACATAGACTCACTGACCAAGAAAAAGTAAAGACAGGGTCTTCCCTGCTCCTTGAGGTTCCTAGCCCATTCCCTTCTCCCACCCTCTCTGCCCCCTTCAGTCTGCATCCATTGCCCCAGCCATCCAGCTCCATACACTGCCGGTGTGACTGTGGCAGGACTTTCAGAGTCTGTCTGGGCATGTGGAGCAGGAGTTAGGGGTGCTGGGAGAGGCCGAAGCCTTGCCCTATGTCCTTCCTCCAGACGTGGGTGTTCTCCTTAACTGTGCAGAGCCATGGTCCCTTGAGGGAAAGGAGAGAGGCAGGGAGGTCAAAATCTAAATCTTCCTTTGTGCCTATTTATACCAGACCAGCTTTGGATACCCTCCTGACCCCCATTTCCTGCATCTGTGCCAGTGCCCTGCCTTGGGAGGACAAGGGGCAGAGGCCTGTGGACTTGGAGGTCCTGGAGACAAGGCTTGAGGGCCTCGGTCCTAGGCTCTGTGGTCCTGGGAAGACCACAGGGCAGAGCCTGGGCACAGACGCTGAAGGGGAGGGAAAGGGGCAGGATTTATGGCATTTCCCCTCCAGCTGGAAACAAAGGCAGATTCCTGTGTCCAGTGTGAGCAATCCGGTCCCACCCACCCGAGTGGTGGGGGCTGAAGGAAATCCCGCTGGCCTCTGGCCTCGCCCAGCCACTCAGCCTCTTCTTTCAAACAATCTCTCTTCTAGCCGGGGCCATTACCTACTCTTAAATCCTGGGGACCCCTCCTTGTCCAAATACCAAGCCCTTCCCATTGGGAATGGTCACCTTAACCCCTCAAACTCTGTCCCCAGGCAGCAAGGGTCCTCTCAGCACCACCCGAGAGTCTGCCAGACCCCTACCCCGTTACCAGCCAACTATGCCCTCCCTCACCCAAGCTCAGGCCCTGCTTTTCGATACAGTGGGAAAAAGTCTTGATGCCTATAGATGCCTGGGCCTTCCAAAATCTCAGCAAGGCCCTCAAGCATCTCTACCATCAGGACTTTCAACTGAACATCCCCCAACAACAAGACGGTTCATCTCAGTTCACTGACATGTCTTCCCTTACTGCAGTTCCAGGGAAGGGTAGGGTGTCACTATCCTTAATTAATGAAGAGTCAAGAGACACTGTCTGATATTAATAAAACAGGAACTAAAGGTTTGGATATATTATTTAAATTTACAAAATAATAGTATAATGATCAATAATTAGAGGGAGAGAATCTAAGTGGCCTAAATCCTGAAGCTTTCAAATCTAGAGATAGCAGTGAACACATATTATTGAGAGTTATTGAAGGAAATGTCAGAGAAACTAATAGCTGAAACTTTTTTTTTTTTTTTTTTGTCTTTTTTCGTGTCCAGCAACGGATCGCAACCCTCAGTGTCGCGCCGGTACCGGACCGGGACCGGCAACGGGATCGCAACCCTCGGCGTCGCGCCCGCACCTCGCTCAGCCAGTGAGCGGGAACCGGTCTGTATGTGGGATCCGAACCCTTGGCGGGAGCGCCGCCGCACTCCCAAGTGGCGCACTGTAGCAGTGTGCCACCGGGCCGGCCCTAGCTGAAACTTTGAGAAGAGAGTTGGCCCCAGCAAGAGGGTCTGGGGATGGGTACAGCTGCTTCTTGTTATAAACTCTTCTGCAGAATTTATTTGTTTATTTTACCCCATGCATATTTGGGATTTCTTTAATGTTTTCAAAATGTTTGCTTCATACTTTACAGCCCTCTCCAGTGGCTATATATTCATCTGTGTAATAATCCCTCATGTAGCTATTAGTAGAACAGGCCATATTGATTACTCATTTTTGAGCAGATAAGGAAATAGAGGCCACTCCACTGTCACCTAGCGAAGCCTCAGGTCTTCTGACTCCTCTTTCAGTGCTCTTTCTCCTACCCCACACCTCTGTCTCCCTCCCTCCAAACAAACCAAACATCTGTGTGGGTTTTGACAGCTGGAATCTCCTCAAGAGGTTCCATTCTGAGGTGAGTCATCATGAGGGCTCAGGGCGGGCAGGGAGCAGACAAACCTATCTAGAGGAGATCTGGAAGAGCTGGGGAGGAAGAGGAAGATAACCTGGCGGCTCAAGGTCTGGGAATCTGGCCCGTGTCTGCCAGCCTCTTCCTGAGGTGCTGCATAGAGCTCTGGCTACCCCCACCCCAAACCTCGGCACCAACCAAATTGCCTTTTTACCTGAGTGGTAGTGACAGGGTCTGGGAGCACATCGTTTCTGAATCTTAGAGCCGAAAAGGTCATGTGAGGCTGGGAAGGACCTTCAGGATTATCTGACCTAAACTCCTTAGCGGACAGAGGAGGAAATTGAGGCCTAGAGAAGTGATCCAGGCCTGGAACCCAGGCCCCTTGACCCACGGTTTACTGCCCTTTTCAGGACACCCTAGTGCCTTCTGCTCTGAGCTGAAGAAGACCTACAGAGGTCATTTCCTTTCTGTTTTCCTTCAGGCAAAACTTGGATTCCATTTAGCCCACAAAACTGAGAATCTCTCCCATATGTTGAATAGATGGATAAATGGAAATTACAGGTAACTGCCCCATGTCTCCCTTAAAGGAGACCCACCATTCTCCCTCCTCGGGTACCTTGTTCTATTGTTTTCATGTCTCTCGAGTTGAAAAAGTCCCTAGGCTGCCTAATCTAATTCTCCCACTACGATTTAAGTGGAGCAAAGTTTTCCTCCCTTTCTTTTTCTCTCTACTCACCGTGGTGCAGAACTGGCCACATAATTTGTGGGGCCCAGTACAAAATGAAAATGCTGGGTCCTTTGTTTAAACATCATTAAGAATATTATTCTGAATTTCAGGATGGTAATAGCAGAGCATTAAACCAAGTGTGGGGCCCTGTGTGTGTGCATAGGTTACACGCTCCGCAAGCTAGCCCTGCCCTGGTGTCAGGAGCCATGCTTGAACTCAATACTCACAGCAGAAAGGTCAAGGTGTCCATTCCCCTGCCTTCACGCTGCTCTACATGTCACCCCTGCCTCCATTTATGAGGAACTTCTTGAGGTTTCACCCCACACACCCTTCTTAAGATCTCTAGGCCTCCGCTATATGTGCTGCTGGGAAATCCTTCTGAATATCTAAATCTAAATCTTAGTCCTTTGGGCCTGTTTCCTCTTGTTCTGTCCTTGCTGACTATGGAGAACAGCTGGTCCTTCTGAGTAATTAATTCTTGTAGACTTGGACACAGTCTGTAATTCCTTTTCCCTTTCCTCATTGGGCTGAGTCTCCAGTGCTTTCTCCAACTCTGTGTCCCCTCCTCTGACACCTCCCCCAGGTTCTCTGTGTGCTTTGGAAGGCATGGGATTCACAAGAGCTCCAAAGAGTACAAGTCCGGTCCCAGAGGGCTGGGTGATCTAGGGCAGTGGGGAAGACTCCAGCATTGATGAACAGCCCCCACTCCCATTGGGTCCTCTCTTCCTCCTCCCAAAACATACTCTACTTTTATCTGCTTCATGAACCCTGCCTAGACAAAGTTTCTCATCCCCACCAATTCTCATCAGCCACCCTTACTTAGCTCCTCAGCTCTTGTCCAGTGTGTATCTCAGGCTGAATGCTTCCCCTGGGGAAGCCTCCTCTCCCCAGGAAAGAGATCCACGGATTGGGGAAGGGAGAGGTTGACCAGAACCATAGCAGGGCAGCGGGAGACTGGATGTGAAGGATGGTCATGCAGCCACTCCCCCAGTTCTCCCACTAATAGAGTGCCCAAGTGGCCGCTATAATCTGAAAGAGCAGATACCGTAATCCCATAGTACTTCCTATTAGCTGCAGGACACAGTTCTGCCCTGACACTGAAATTTGGGTGTGCCGGGGTTCTGGGAATTCACAACGCTCATAACAAGTAGTGAAACAGCTGCAGGGTGGGGGATGCGGAGGGTTCCAGCAGAGGAAGTGAGGTCAGTCAACAACTGATGCCTGTCTGAGCCTTTAGCCATCGTCTCCCCAGCCTCTATTCCTTTCAAAGGGCAGGAGTCCCTGGCCCATCTTGCAGAGTTCCCATATTAAAGCAAGACACCTTAGGTCTACTCCTGCTTCTAATACCTATGTCCTTCCACTGGGATCTGAGGCCACCTCCTCCCCAGCCTTTTCGTTTATTAATTTAATTAACATACTCCTTCCTTGAGGGTGTACTCTGTTTCAGGCTGAGCCAGCCAGTATCTTTGTTATGAACCAAGACAAGCATCATTTCTTTTCATCTCACAATGACCCTAGGAGGCTGGCACTGTTTATTAGCCCATTTAACAACAGATGGGGGGCTGAAGCATGGAGAAGTGTCACTTGCCTAAGGCAGCACAACTAGCCTGGATTCCTAGTAGGTAGTCTGCTTTCAGCGTCCTTGTGGATAACCAGGAGGCTAGGAATAAAAGTGGAGTCCTGCCTTCAGAGTGCTCACAGCGGCTGGAGCAGAGCAGAGCAATGAGGCAGGGTTCCCAGCCTGTGCAGGGGCATGGGAGGAAGGGTTCCTTTCCTCTGGGGCTGAAGCCTCTCTGCTCCTCTCCCCAGTTGCCTTGTCTTAGCAGTGTTCCAGGGGAGGCTCTGTTCCCCACTTCTAAAGCTCCATTTAGTGGGGTGGGGGCCTGCCTGGAAGGGTAAAGTCCATGGCAGCTCCCAGCGTCCTTGTCACGGAGCAGCACTGCAGCCCGGAGGGGCTCAGACCGTCCTCACCACTAACCCGGAGCCGCCTCATGTGGGCCTGTTTACCCCTGTGCTGAGCTGAGCGCCTGCGGGGAGAGGCTGCGAAAGGGGAGGGGACGAGGCAAAGGGGCCTGAGGGGGGAGGCTGAAGGGTTTGGGCTGAGCGGGGAGCCCCCGAGGGCGGAGCCAAAATTTATCCGGACCCTGCCATCCCCAGGCTCTGCCCTCGCTGAGCCTCATTAACCGAGGACCCCCGGTTGAGAGTGGGGTAAGGACAGGCAGCTGCCCTCGCCCCCCACCCCCCGGCGTGTTCTTACTTCGGTGTCCCCTCCCTGACGCCCGGAGTTCCAGGCTGCTCCCCTCGGCTGCTGCGAGAGGGCCCCCACTCCCACCCCCACCGCTTACCGCCTCCAGGCTGTGCCCAGCGTCGCTCACCGGCCCCCCTGGCTCCGGGCCGGACCCCGCGGGACCCCCACGGCCCGAGTCCAAGGCCCGCCCCCTCGGGGAGGCGGATGTGGGAGGCTCGCGGCCAGGCTCGGGCCAGCGATCTGGGGGCTGG
>NW_007726335.1:313653-315714 GCF_000696425.1 Galeopterus variegatus | reverse complement strand
GCCGCGCCAGCCGCGCACAGCGAGCCCTCCCCGGCCCCAGCCCCGTCCCAGGCCTCGGCGGGACCCCGGCTCGCTGTGCAGCGCTCGTCGTGCGACCGTGGCCGCCGCTGGGACGGGAAGGCGGCCCCTGCCCGCTGCACCCTCGCGCCCCGCCGCCCGCAGGGCGGGCCCAGAGGTGAGTCCATGTCCGAGGAGGGACCGTGTGGGGGGCGGCCTGCCCCCTGCCCCTGTGGGCCCTTCCTCCGGGCGGATCCCGGAGACCCCCTCAGAGAGGTTGTGGTGGGATCCGTCCCAGCTCAGCAGGAGCACCAGCTGCCCCTTCGCAGTCCATGCACATCTGCCCATTACCCGACCCGAGACTGGGAGTGGGGCTGGAAGAAACCCGGGCTGGGATTCAGAAAACTTTGCTCCAGCTGGGTGACCTGGAGCCAGTCAATTCTGCGTTCTCCTATCCTTCTCCATAATATGGGCAGAAAGATTCTCATCTTGCTTCACTCACAGAGAAAGGACCACAGGTCCCTCTAGGCTGCTGGGTTGACCTAGGAGTGAGTGTCCACTTCCAGTGCTGTGGGGCTCCTCCTTGGAGCCCACCTTTCCCCGACCAGCCCTTGCAGCTCTTCCTTAAGGAATCAGACACTAATACTACATCCCACAAACTTCACCTCGACCCTGCATGGCCGCATAATCCCCATGCCACCGCCTTCCTTCAGGATCCAGGCCAAAGGGGATCCCAGTCTCTCTCCAGGCTGGGACCCCAGGTTTTCAATCTACCCTGGACGCCAGTGCTGTTCAGTTCATCTCTGGGCTGGCTGAATACCCCCTTTTCTCCTCCCCAAGGACAGGGGCATACTCGACAGGAGCTCTCACCCTCTCTATTTATGTGCACCTTCTGACTGAGTCAGGGTCTGTCTTCTCTGATCCCTACTGCCCCATTTGTCCTAATACCTGTCCTCCCACCTCTTGCTGCGCTGTTAAAAATAGCCACTGTTTATTGAGTAGTTACTATGTAGACACTTAGATATATATCTTTTCTGATGTGACGCTGGCTACAACCTAGCAGAAGAGGGGTTTATTATAACTGTCCTACAGAAGAGGAGCAAGAGATTCCTCTCGAATAACTTGTCCGCAGCTCCCTGGATGGCATAAATGGCATGGTTGGGGTTTTGGTAATATTCATTAAGTGCTTACTGTGTACCACTTAGTACTCTGCTGAATAATTTTACTACATTATACCTATGAAATAAGCACTATTATTATTCCCATTTTACATATGAGAGGAAGCATAAGCCTGAGAAAGTAACTTGCCCCAAATCTCATAGCTCTAAGTGGCAGAGGCAGAATTTGAATCCAGGTCTACATGATCCAGAGTCCATACCCTGACCTCTGTGCTATACTGTGCTGCCTTGACAGTCTGCCTGAGACCCTTAAATCCAGGCTTGTTCTGCTACTTCACACTGCAGAGAGAGGCTAATGAAATGATGTGATGAATCGTAAGGGCAACCCCATATGAGCAGCTCAGTCTGGTCCTCTGCTGTTTGGGTAAGACCTACTGAAGTGCAGGGTGAGGCAAGATGGATGAGGTTGACACAGTGCTTCTCCTCCCCGTGACAATCATGGTTGTGCTGAGCTGCTGCTGCTGAGGGGAGTGAGTTTAATCAATGCCTCAGGTGTGCTGGGCAGAAAAAGATTGACAGCCACCTTCCGGGCACACTCCTTCTCTGGGTTTCTCCACCTGAGGCTCAGACTTTGACTAAGCCCACGCCGGATGATTTCTGGGCAGCAACACCATCTCTGCATCTAAACAAACCCAAGTAGGGCACCCGATGATAACAACAGCAGTGGGCAATTTGTTAATGTCCACTGAGACCCACACGGATCTTTTTCCTCCTTGGCGAGACTCACCTAACTCCATACAATTGGAGGAATAGGCTGGCCGGTTAGTTTAGCCTTATAACACCAAGGTCATGGGTTTGGATCCCAGTACCAGCCAGCCACAAAAAAAAAAAAAAAAAAAAAAAAAAAAAAAAAAAAAAAAAAAAAACATAAGGAATGTTATAGAAA
>NW_007726335.1:288504-313521 GCF_000696425.1 Galeopterus variegatus | reverse complement strand
CCCAAAAAAAAAAAAAAAAAAAAAAAAAGACAAAAGAAGGATTTATTACTAGCAACTTAAGCCTGTCAAGACACACTTGGTGAACATTAACATCACTGAGTCTCAGTTTCCCCACTTGATTGTTGTGAGTATTAAATCAGCTAAATCGTTAAAGTTCTGTACGTAGCACATAATCAGTACTCAGAGAAGGTTAACTATCATTATTAAGTATTTCAAAGTGTTAAGCCAATGTTTGAAATTAGTTTAACATTTGTGATTTCTGGCCAACAGTGATGCTTCTGTCAGCAGGAGATCTTCCTGAAGTTTTGCTTAGAAGTGAAAGGATCCTGTTAGCTCGAGGACTCTGTCTGTGCTACAGTCAGATTTCAGGGCGAGTCGTACGGGGTCCAGCTCTGAGTTTGGACTGGTCAGGACCCAGCACCCTCCTGTCCTTAAAGCTACACTGGGCCCAGTTAAAAATTGGATGGTCCCAATTTTACTCCATCACATTCCCAGGATTAGACCAGAGGTGGGTTTTGCAAACATTGCTAGGCCCTTCCCTGCACTGTAATGTCTAGAAAAAAGCCCCCATCGCTGCCCCCACTCTGAAGCATCACCAAGTCCCTGGTGTTGGTGTTCAGTCTTGGCTGTGCCTTCTTCCCCAGGAGATGGTAAGGTCCCTGGGTGTGAGTGAGAGTCCCCTCCCTCTGTATCCCCCTCTCACTCACCCCGCAGGGCCCCGCACAGTGTAATGAAAGCACAGGAACCAGTCTTAGCATTGTTTAGGACACATTTCTCAAAGTGTAATGCCCATGAAAACTGATCCAAATTCCCTGGGGAGCTTTTTAAAGATACATGTTTCTTGCTGGTCCCACATGGCCTGAATCAGAATCTACAGTGGGGGTGAGACCAGAGCATGTGCATTTCTAACCACACACTTCAGGTGATTCTGATGTGTAATGAAGTAGGTGAGAGGTGGACTGGGGTATGGTTTGAGAAGTGGAAGCATGGGTAGAGGATCCTAGAATGATGCCAGATTTTATCCTTATTGTTAGCCATTTCTTTCCTCCCTGCCTCATACTCTCTCCTCGGTTGCTTTCTGGGCAAGCAAAGGCTACCAAGGATGGCTTCCTGCCCATACCCCAGTGGGCAGATTCAGCTGTCCAGGGCTCTCCCTTCATCCAGCCGCTGGGCCCACTGCAGATGCTTGCCGGAGTCCTCACCAGCTGCTGGGAGGGGAAAGAGGCAGGAGGTCAGGCAGAGGCTGGGAACACAGCTGCGGCAGCCCAGGGCTCCATTTCCTCCTCCAGCTCAGGCCTCTGGGGCAGAGGAAGCCCAGGCAGGAAGGCCAGAGCTGCCACCAGTCAGAGAGGCCCATGAAGCCCCCCACCCTGCCACCCATCCTGCCCTCAGAGCCTCAGCATCTTGGGTCTTCATTTGGCACCATTCTCAGACCATGGATCTTCTGCAGCCTATGTGGTCATATGCTCAGCCCTGCCAGGCTCACCATGTTATGCCAAAGGACACTCCCTTCCTCATGTTAGCTGCCCTGCCTGGAGATCCAGTTCCCAGACACACACCTGCACACTCTCCACCATTCACAATGTCCTTGTGGCTGTCTAACCACAGTCCTTCTTGCTGCAGCCTCAACCTATATCTTCTGGTTCTAAATCTCTGAGAAATGAAGAGTGGGTGGCTTCTGAAGCACTAGTTGGTTTGGAACCTGGACTGGGAACTATCGTAGACCAGAATTACTTCCCTTAACACTCTCCACCAAACTTCTGGAAAAGTTCAACCCCAGCCAGCCATGAAAGGTCAAACATTCAATGTTTAAGCGTGTTTCACTTCCCCTACCACGTCACTACCCTCTCTTCATCCTTTCCCAGGACAGTAAGAAGCGAGAAGGGGGCCAGGGAATGGCTCAGAGAAGCCATCTTATACTCTGGTCAGGTTGCAGAGAGGTTCCTTTACACCTGGCATGACACGGCACTGTCCAAGCTTTTCATGATTGTTACAACACTGAGGGTTCAGACATAAGCTGCCACCACTGGATTGGGAGACAAATGGAAAGAGCACTGGACTGGGAGTCTGGACACCTGGGTTCAGTACTCCTGCTACTGCCACTGAATCCTGTGTGACCCTGGACAAGTCTCCTCCCCTGTCTGAGCCTTAATCCTCTCTTCTCTAAAATAAGGAGCTGCACTTTGTGATTCAAAAAGTATCCTCCTGGGGCCAGCCCGTGGCTCGCTTGGGAGAGCGTGGTGCTGACAACACCAAGTCAAGGGTTGAGATCCCCTTACCGGTCATCTTTACAAAAAAAACACCAAAGTATTCTCCTAGAGTTCTGTCATGTGGGTTTCTCAGCCCACATGGCTCCTCCAGACCATGTAGCCCCTCCAGCCTGTCCTGAGAATGTGCCCTTAATTCCCTGCTGTGCGTGACTCCTGCCTGTTCTATCCAGACCCCAATCTAAACAATCTTGATTCCTGTTCCTGGCTTGGCGGGACCCTGAATGGCAGGAAGTGAAGACAGGAGCCTGTTTATGTTTGAGGCAGCCAGGGCTGGGGGGTGGGGGCATTGGGAAGGGGGTAGGCACGCGTGGATGCTGGGAGGCAGTGGGCAAGAGGCAGAGGACAGAAAGGTTAGCGGGGGGGGGGGGGGGCTGCTGAAGAGACATTCCTTCCTCCCCAGCCCTGTACCCTCTGTGGCCTTCCCAGCCTGCCTCAAGTCAGAGCTCAGCAGCAGGGGTGCAGAGCTGGGGTCCCCCAAGCTCTCAGTCATTTAAACATGGCTCTCCACTCTTTACCCCAACAGGATGGTTTCCATGGGGAAGTGAACCAGGACTTCCCCTGCAGGCCCCGCCCCAAAGCCCATTGCAGGGAGCAGGGAGGTGGCCTCCCTGCCTCTCCCCCCAAAAACTCTTAGTGATTTCCTCTGGGTGGGAGAGAGCCACAGCCTGAGGCCATCACATTTTGCAGATCTTACTGCACCTTGTCTCCTGCTCCTCTCTTCAGGCACCATGAACTTGGGCCCCCCCAGGAGGGGCCTTCTGATGCTGCTGATTGCCTTAGGCCTGACCCAGGGTGAGTATGGGGTGGGAGTTGGGGGGGGACAGTTAGGGAACAGGGGCCTGGTTGGAGAAAGGGCTGTCTGGGCTCAGCTCAGCTCTTGCTGGAGCTGAATTTGAGGAGCTGAGGAGAGAGAGGGCTTAGGAGCTGGGCTGGAGGGTGGGGGACAGAGAGGCTCAGTTAGACTGAGCTCCCAGCTCCCCCACCCCTCTTTTGTTGTCCTCTTGATCCAAACCTGCAGGCTGGTGCTCTGTCAGGCTCCAAGGTGGGGACCTAGAACTGGGGTGAAGGGAGTGGGGGTGTTGGCAAGGAAGGCCTGGGAGAGCCCTCAGGGCTGAGGCTGGGGGCCAGGGCCAGGCCTGGAACTGGGAGGGAAGGTCCTTGGATCTCAGAGGAGACAGCAAGCCAGCCCTTGCTGGGGGTAAGGCTCTAAGGGAAGGATGGCCTGAGGAGGGGAGTAAGGGAGCAAGGCCTAGAGGGGGTTGAGGGGTCAGAAGAGGAGGGGGGATGTGGGACAGAAACGGGTGTTGGGCTCAGCCTGGGGGAGCTGGGCCCAGAGTGACTGGGCTTCTGGTGTGTCTCCCAGGCAACCCCTTCAAGCCCTCTCGGGGCCCGCTGGTAACCTGCACATGTGAAAGCCCACATTGCAGGGGGCCTACCTGCCAGGGGGCCTGGTGCACAGTAGTGCTAGTGCGGGAGGAGGGCAGCCACCCCCAGGAACATCGGGGCTGTGGGAACATGCACCAGGAACTCTGCAGGGGACGCCCCACTGAGTTTGTCAACCACTACTGCTGCTATAGCCCGCTGTGCAACCACAACGTGTCCCTTGTCCTGGAGGGTACGTCCCCTGCCCCAACAACCCCTCCCCATCTTCTCGGACCCTGCCCTCCTGCCCTCTTTCCTCTCATGCTCTGACCAGTAAGGGAGGTGAGTGGGAGGCAGGACCCTGGGGTCTGACTGGCAGAGTGGTCTGGCCCAAGGTGGGGGGAGCTGGCCTGGCAGAAACTGGGCCTCAGTGTCCCCCTCCCCCAGCCACCCAAACTCCTTCGGAGCAGCCGCGAGTAGATGGCCAGCTGCCTCTGATCCTGGGCCCTGTGCTGGCCTTGCTGGCCCTGGTGGCTCTGGGTGCCCTGGGCCTGTGGCATGTCCGGCGGAGGCAGGAGAAGCAGCGGGGCCTGCACAGCGAGCTGGGCGAGTCCAGCCTCATCCTGAAGGCATCCGAGCAAGGGGACAGCATGCTGGGGGTATGGGCCTGGGGCAACCTGGGATCCAGGGTGGGGGGTGGGTACACAAGAGCCACAGAATCAGAGGGGGTCACCCAGAGATGTGAGCAGCAGGGAGCTGAGCGAGTGAGGAGCATGCAGTGACACAGCAGCAGAACCCAGGCTGAGGACAGAGAAGGGGCTGGTGGGGGCAACCTCTCAGTGGCCTTTTGGTACCCCCAGGACCTCCTGGACAGTGACTGCACCACAGGCAGTGGCTCAGGGCTCCCCTTCCTGGTGCAGAGGACAGTGGCACGGCAGGTCACCCTGGTGGAGTGTGTGGGTGAGTAGTGGGTGAGCACAGGGCATAGGGACCAAGGGTTCCCAGGAGCCTGGAGTGGTGAGGGAGATCTTGGCTTTGGAGTCATAGGTGGGGCCAGGCCTGGGTCAGAATGGGAATTCTGCTGGGCACGGAGTGGGCTGGAGATAGGCCAGGGCTAGGTTCTTCCAGGAGTTGGGTGAAAAAAGAGGCAGTCGGGGTGGCCTGCAGCTGGGTATGGGTCTGGATCAAGTGAAGCATAAAGGTCAGAGGTTCTGCAGGTGGCGTCAGCACAGCATCAAAATGGGGACGGGGGCTCTTCCCGGGCTGTGTGTGCCCAGTGTGTGACCCTTGCCCTCACCTCTGGCTATCGGATCAGGAAAAGGCCGCTATGGTGAGGTGTGGCGGGGCTTGTGGCACGGTGAGAGTGTGGCCGTCAAGATCTTCTCCTCGAGGGATGAACAGTCCTGGTTCCGGGAGACCGAGATCTACAACACAGTGTTGCTCAGACATGACAACATCCTAGGCAAGGGGTGGGAACACCATGCCAGGGCTGGGACTCTCATCCCCCTGCCCTTAGGACTGAAGTCCACAGACCTCCCGACATGACCTAACCTCCAGCCCACCTTCAACCCCAACCTCTGACTCCAGCTAAGCCCCACCCCACCCCCAGCCTTGCCTGACCCTGACCCTGACCCTGACCCGGACAAGTCCAGCCTCCCTCATCCCCAGCCCCTTGGCTGAGTCGCCCGACTATCTGCGCACAGGCTTCATCGCCTCGGACATGACCTCCCGCAACTCGAGCACGCAGTTGTGGCTCATCACGCACTACCATGAGCACGGCTCGCTCTATGACTTTCTGCAGAGGCAGACGCTGGAGCCCCAGCTGGCCCTGAGGCTAGCTGTGTCCGCGGCCTGCGGCCTGGCGCACCTGCACGTGGAGATCTTCGGCACGCAGGGCAAACCGGCCATCGCCCACCGCGACCTCAAGAGCCGCAACGTGCTGGTCAAGAGCAACCTACAGTGCTGCATCGCCGACCTGGGTGAGCCGGGCGGGGCAGGGGCGGGCCTTCGCCGGTGGGCGGGGTTCGCGTTCGCGCGCTCCTTTGCCGGCTGGTGGGCGTCGCGGTGACTGGCGCTTTACAACTTAGGGATGTGTGCTGTCTCATTTCACCTGCACACGAGCTCCACAAGTTCTCTTAGCACCCTTCTCAAGCTCAGACTCCTATCACACCATCCTGGCTCCAGCAGTTGCGAGAAAAGGGGCAGGGAGCCAGGAACCTGGGTTCCCATCCTGGCTTCATGGACTACATCGCCCCTGCCCCCCCAGGTTCTGCTCTGTGAAATGGGCACAGTCATGTCTGCTTGCCTACTCGCATCTCGCTGGGTTCTTGGGAACCTAGAGAGTGCTGTTCAAACAAAGGGTAACTGAGACAGTTGGCCTCTGTGGCCACTGCCTTCCAGCCCACCTCAGGGCAGCTCTGCATTTGCCTGCTCCTCTGTGTCCTACCTTCTCTTTCCATCTGTGTCTTGCCTGCTTCCTGGACTCCAGCCTTCAGGGGCCCCCTGGCTATGGGCTCGGGCAAGTGGCAGGAGTGACAGGCCTTGTGCCCACAGGCCTGGCTGTGATGCACTCCCAGGGTAGTGATTACCTGGACATCGGCAACAACCCGAGAGTGGGTACCAAGCGGTACATGGCGCCAGAGGTGTTGGATGAGCAGATCCGCACAGACTGCTTTGAGTCCTACAAGTGGACCGACATCTGGGCTTTTGGCCTGGTGCTGTGGGAGATTGCTCGCAGGACCATTGTCAATGGTAAGGGCCCATCCTGCACAGGGCAGGGGAAGGAGAACAGGGCAGGTGGAAATAGGGGCTTCCTGCCATGGCTGGTGCCCATGGCCAGAGGTGCTTGTGGCCAGACCTGGCATCCCTTCACCGCCACACACCAGCTGGGTCAGCTGAGTGACCTTTTAAGGTTCATTTGAGTCTGTGAGTCTGGTTGTAATCTTGGGTAAGTGATAATAATAGAAATATTAATAGCAGCTAACATTTATTGAGCTTAAGTATGGGCCAGATGACATGCTTTATACTAGACATGTATTATCTTATTTAGTTCTCCTGTATTGGCAGGGCGGTGGTATTGCGTAGTGGTTAACAGCATAGGCTTGGAATTAGATTGCCTGTATTCAGTTCCTGATTTTGCCATGACCAAGGGCAGGCTGCTTAACCTTTCTATGCCCCAGGTTTCTTATTTGTTAAATGAGAATAAAAATAGCTTGTAGTTGTTGAGGTAATCCAAGTAAAGTATTTAGAACATTATCTAGAGCTAATTATTGGTGGCCATTGTTGTTAGAATGAGTGCTTGACCTAGTATTGTCCCCATTTTACAGATGAGGAGACTGAGGCACAGGATTGCAGCTGGCTAGAGGCAGCATCAGAGTCTGAAACCAGGCAATCTGGTTCTGGGGCTAGTGTTCTTTATCACTATGCCCACTTCAGCTTCTCTGGTCCTTGATTTCCTCATCCACAAAAATGCAGGGTATAATAGTGCCTGCACTTCCTGTTTATTGCTGCCTCATTATAACTGTGCGTTGCCACAGGGGACTCCGATTTGGAGGGGCTGGGAGCAGGTAGAGGGATCTGCCCTGTGGTCTACACCTTCTCAGCCCTCATGTGGACAGAGGACAGGTGGACAGGTGGGAGGAATGTCAGCCCTTGCGATTGCTGCCCATGATGAGGGGCTGCCAGGGGTCCTGACAGGTTAGAGATAATCAGGATATGATTGGAGCCCTGCTCCTTGGGAACAAGGACATTCTCATTCCCTGAGCATCTACCAGGAGCCAGCCCCATGCCAGACTTAATTTACCCTCAATGACTGACAGCAGAGGCTGAGGTGCCTCTAGTCTCTCTGGGAGACTCTTGAGGGTCTCAGATTCCTTGAGACTCTGAGCATGACTACCAGTGTGGGCTCTATTTAGGAGTCTGGGGTTCGGGGAAGGGGACATCAGGAAGAAGCTAAGGCCCCTTGGACCAGGCTGCAGGCAGAAAAGGAAGGGCTGGGAAGGAGGCTGCCTGCAGGCTCCTGGGGCGGAGGGGGAAGCTTCGTCAGCCCCACACAGATTCTCGGCGCATTATAAACACTGTAATCTGGTGTCAGCCCCGGCACTGATTAAAGGCCCATTAGACACGCTCAGGCCTCTGTGCAGCACTGATTAGGGCGCGAGCGGCACAGGGGCCGGCCTGGAAGCCAGCCATGGGGAGAACAGCTGGTGAAGGCGCTGCTGAGGTTGTGGCCTGTATGGCCATGGCCCCCAGCCTCAGGCCAGGAAGCAGGACAGGGCATGGGGCTGTCTGCAGCTCCATGGGCACTGTTTTCAGAAAACTCCTACTGAGGGCTGGGCACTTGGGATAACCTAGGGAGGAGGGTGCTACTGGCTGTGGGAGTCAGTGGAGGCCTGTGCCATCCTTGACAGTGGGTGGATGTTATTTGGACCCAGGTAAAAATCCCTTTTTCTTAGGAGAGGTGTTTTCTGCCCCTCCTTGTCCTTGTTCCAATCCTCATCCAGCAATCAACCAGCCAACCTCCCTTAAGTGTAGCTTGTAGGTCAAGAGCACAGGTTTAGTGTTAGACTTTGTGGACTTAAATTCTAGCTGTCACTTACTACCTGTTAATCTTAGACAATTTTCTTAAACTCTCTGGCTTATAAAGTGGAGCTAATAGTGTTACTTATGTCATAGGGCTGCTGTGAGGATTTAATGCAGAGCACTTAGGACAATTCCTGGCACATAATAAGTGCTCAGAAAACATTAGGTGTCATTATTATCAGATGACTGTGATAGTCAGGGCCTGGAAGCAGTATGTGGGCCTGGGTGGAAGGCAGCTGTACAGAGACTGGAACAAGGTCTGGCCTTGGAATCCAAGGAGATGGGTGTGAGTCTTAACTCCGCCATCACTAGCTGGTGATCTAGGGCTCAACTTCCCTAAGCATCAGTTTCTTTGTTTATAAAGTGGGGGTAATAATAGTACCCAGCTGATAGGGCTGTTATGAGGACTAACAGGACAATGCACGTAAAGTGTTCACAGTACAATGCCTGGTGCATGGGAAGTGTGAAAAAACGGCAGTAATTATTATTAGTTATAAATATATTTATTACATAATAGTGTACTCTCAGGGGCAGCACAGCGAGGCAGCTGGTTTCCTGGCCCCTGGGACAGAGGTTGGGTGGGGCTCTCCTTTGGCGGGTATTGGGCCTCCTTGGGGTCTGGAGTGATTGTCCCGTCCACCCTCCATCTCCAGGCATTGTGGAGGACTACAGGCCACCCTTCTATGATGTGGTGCCCAATGACCCCAGCTTTGAGGACATGAAGAAGGTGGTGTGTGTTGACCAGCAGACACCTACCATCCCCAACCGGCTGGCTGCAGACCCGGTGAGGCCTCAGCTGCGGCTGGGATGGCACGGGGTGGTGGCTCACAGCTGGGACTTCTGGGCACAGGGGCTTGTGTCTGAGGCCTATACTTCACCTTGCGTAGATTCTGGGTGTCCTGGGGGAGGGCCCCTCCCTGGGTACTCCCTCCCACATCCCTGGCCTGTGCCCCCCACAGGACCCTCTGGTCATTCTGGGTTTTCAAAAACCCTTTACCTTGCCTGTGAAAAGTTAGAGGCTTGCGATGGAGTTTTTGTTGTTATTATTTGTCCTCAAAACACTCCACATACTTATAGGGAGACATGCACACGTGTATATAAACACATAAAAGCATGCATTTGTTTCTAAACCTGTACTCACAGATACACACACATGGAACATTTATGTCAGACTGTTGGCCCCATGAGGACAAAAAGCATGTCTCTTTTGCTAACCCTTATACCCCTGTTACCTGTCACAGAGCCTGGCACACAATAGGTGCTCAACAAATATTTACTGAAAGAATGAACACTTGTACACATGTACACACACATTTGACACATACATTTCTGTACAATATACATAGCTGCAAAAAGCCACATATATGCATTCCTGTGCACACACAAACACTCACTCTGCAACCAGAGAAGAGTCTGGCTCATTCTAGGACCACTGAGTTTCTTGGGATGGGTTCCTCCCTGGACACATGCATTTTTAGGGCAGCACCCACCACCCACATTTCCACTTTCCACTGGGCCCAGCCATGGTTGGTGGAAGGGCTGGGAGACACTGCCCTCTGCACTGGGATCTCAGGCTGCAGATGGGAATGCAGGAGCCCCAAGGCTTGCAGAGTGGACTTTCCTGGGGATCCTGGGGGAGTGGAGGTGGGGGTAGGGAGTTCCACAGACACTACTCACCAAGGGGAGCTGAGTGCCCCTGAAGATCTGAGTTCTCATCCTATTTCTGT
This sequence comes from Galeopterus variegatus, assembly GCF_000696425.1. Classification (NCBI taxonomy): domain Eukaryota; kingdom Metazoa; phylum Chordata; class Mammalia; order Dermoptera; family Cynocephalidae; genus Galeopterus; species Galeopterus variegatus. The sequence continues at coordinate 303,581 of NW_007726335.1, read as the reverse complement.
CCTGCCTGCCTTTGTCCATCCACTATCTCACTCCACTCTCTTCCTCTTCCATTTTTTATCATTCCTTTTGCTCTCTTTTCCAACACTCTCATCTCCTTCTCGTCCTTTCTCTCGTTACTGGTCCCTCATCCTGCACTCCTCCTTTCCACCTTCCTTGGCCCCTGCCCTTCCTTCCTCTTCTCTGCCTCTCTCTTCCGGCCCCTAGCTCCTCTCAGGCCTGGCTCAGATGATGCGGGAGTGCTGGTACCCCAACCCCTCAGCCCGCCTCACTGCGCTGCGGATCAAGAAGACACTACAGAAACTCAGCAACTGTCCAGAGAAGCCCAAAGTGATCCACTAACCAAGGGGCGCCTGACTCCCCTCTGCCTGTGGAGCGGGGTGGTGGTGGATGGTGGCCTATCTGGGTAGAGGTCATGTGAGTGTGCGTGCTTGGGAGGGGGTGCCCCTCTATGGGGCAGCTGCGCCTGCCCAGCTCGGCCCCCAGCCCATCCAGCCAAAAATACAGCTGGGCTGAAATCCGATCCCCCGCCGTCTGGCCTGCTCAAAGCGACAGGCTCCCTGACGCCTGGCTCTCACCCCACCCCCATGCCAGCAGGGTGCACCCCCTACCACCCCCAGGACAGGAAGCAAAAGAGGCTCCAGAGCCAGGGTGGCCAAGCCAGGGAATCCCAGTCCCAACCCCAGAGCCTGGGCCTGCTCTTTACCCCCTGCCCTTGGTCAACCCCACTGCCCCACCAGAGCTGCCAGGGTGGCATGGGGCCCTGTCCAGCCTTCAGCAGACACACTGCCCTGCCAGGTCTCAGCCTCTGGCACAAATCCCAGATACCCAGGGCCCATCAATTTCTCTCTGTGGGTTTGTATCTCAACTCCACGACACCTTGGGCTTTCTGTCTCCCTGACAAAACACTGGCTATTGAATGCCAGCTGCCTGGGAGAGCTGGAGTCTGACCCTGCCCCCTGACCCCCATTATCCCAGCTGACTTATTAGGACTTAAAAACCGAAGGGGTCCTGTTGAGGGTGTGGTAGGATTATAGGCCAGTGGAGAGGTGGCAGGTGGGATGCGTAAGGCCCAGGGCTTTCAGAATAATTGAGAGAATGTCAAGGCCAAGCACAACAGGGGGAAGGCTTTGGTGGGAGTCAGAGACCCAGGTATGATCCTGGGTGCTTGCTCTACCTGACAAAAGCAGGGCCTTCAGTATCTCAGCACTTTGTTTCTTCATCTACATATTGAAAGATTTGGGCCTTATGTCCTTTGAGGCTTTTTCCCCTCTAATTTTCTTTGAAATTTCAGCCTACATCAGAGCTAAGTGCATCAGTCTCATGTACTCCTTATGCCCCAGCCCCTGGCAATTTGCCTTGAGATGGGGGTTGAAAATAACTTTTGAGTCCAGGAGTTTCTGGAGCACCTTCTAGTCTAATTCTGCAAGCTCCAGTTCTTGCCTTAAACCATACCAGAGGCCAACATTGGGCTCAGATAGCGCTGGGCCTTGTGGCCAACAAACCGCCCCTCCCTCCTCTGTGGCTTAGTCTTCTCTGTCCTGGGGTTGAGGGGCAGCTTCCTTTCGGGCCTCCAAGCCTCAAAAGAAGTTTAGTTCCATACAAGAAGTCTTCAGCACCCAGGTTCCTGCTCCCCACTGACCCCGGCCCAGGCCCACACCCTTGGTGAAGCCTCAGAGTACATCTCAGGAGAACTCAGTGGCTGAGAAGCACATCGAAGGCTTGGCATTTGGAAATGTCAAGGGTGTATATCCATGTACTGAGCAGGTTACCCTGGACCCTGGATGGGCAGATGGGCTGGAAGGAGGTGGGCTAGAGGCAGAGTTTGAGGGGGTGTAAAGAAGCGAGTGGGGGTGGGTAAGGATGGGTGTGGCTCAGGCCAGGGACAAGAACAGCCCCAAGCTTGGGAAAGTCTATCCTAGCAGTGCTCAGGCCTTGGGGCAGGGCAGTAAAGAAGTTCCCATCTCCCCCTCCTGCTGTAAATGACACAGCACAATCTCCCCAGGCAGGCTCTTTGTATGTGTCTTCCACCGTCCTCACTGTGGCACTTTCCCAGGCCTGTCTCCCAGGATTGTGCAAGGCCCAGAGGAGAACCAGGAAGTGAAACTGGGTAAAAACAGAAAGCTAAATGGACCAGCTGAGTTCCCAGATCTTTGGGGCAGAATTTGTACGTCCTCTGGTCACTGGAACTCACCCGGCCTGGGAATCAGTCTCCCTCCTGAAGGATTTTTTTCTCTACTGGATTTGAGGGCAAACTGCTCCTGAGGCTCCACAGCCAGAAACCAAAGGCAGCAGCTCCCCAAAGGGTGGGAAGTCCCTAAGAGAAGGTCTGAGGCAGGAGGTGGAGTGATAGGGAGAGGATTGAAAGAAGGGGGCCCAGCGGCCAGAGAGGGAAGGAGGTGGCACTGGTGTGAGCAATCTGCAAATGCTTCTGTCTCAGTGCAGGAAAGTGTTCCAGGGTGGAAATGACCCTTCTCTTACCTGGAGATACCGTCTGTGGGAGCACTTAGAACGTGCCTAGCACATAGTAGTCCTCAATAAACACTGGTTTAATCCCGAGCTCCTGCAGAGACTTTCCAGGCTGTTGCCTCTGCAGTGGCCCATCTCAGAGGTCCAGATGGCACTGGAGGGGACGGATAAGGAGACAGGCCCAGAATACATGCCCCGCTTTGTCCTTACACAGGTCACAGTTCCCGCACAACCCTGCGCCCCGCGTTTAGCGGAGCCCCAAATCTCGGTCCCCTCGGAATTGGGAGCGGCCTGATCGCCGCGCCCTGCACGTCGCCCTCTGCTGGCCCACGGCTGCCCAGCGGCCGCCTCCCTCCCTCACGTCGGGCCGGGGCCTTTCCCGGCAGGGCGGGGACCTCCTACCCCGCCCCGGACGCCTGCGTGCGTGCGTGCGCTCAGCCGGCCGTCTATGTGTAGGGACTGTCCCCCCCGAACACCACACCTAGCAAGGAGCTTTCGGAGTCCTCGCTCAGCGGCAGCTTGGACCCGCCCTCAATTCCCTGTTCTCAATTCCCTCCTCAATGGGGTCCCCCCCTTGCCTGGAGTCAGTTCGCATCCCCAGAACGTGAAGATCCCCGTCTCCGGGTACCCGCCTTGGCATCTTGGGCTCAGAAAACACCCCACCCCCCTCTTCCCACCAACACCCCCCAGCGGGAAATTGGGGGCGGGGACATGCCAAGGGGTGGCAGGTACTGAAAGGAGCTGGGAGGGGCCTTGCCGGAGGGACTGCCCAGCCTAGGAAATCTGTGCCTCTGTATTGGACGCCCTCTTAGGGAGACACAGGGAAGGTACCCAATTCCTTTTGCCGCGGGCGACATCGGCTACTTCCCGCAGCCCCAAGTCTACCGCATACTGGAGTCTCCTACGCTGGGTTTAGGAGTGACTCCACGACAGCCAGTGCCTTCCCAGAGGATTCGGACGCCGGGCCTCAGACCAGCTGGGTGGAAACAGGGGCGCTTCTAGCACCCGCAAGGGCAGCCTTGCCCCTCCCCCTGTGCCTGCCAGGCCCTGGTCTTTACATCCTCACCTCGATGTCCACACTGTGGTTGGAGAGTGGGGAGAAGGGCAGTTGGAACATTGCAGAGAAGGAGTTATGGGAAGGCCGGGAGGGATCTGGGAAAGGAGGGTTGGCTCACTGCTCTCCAGGCTTGGAAGCGTCCTTGTGAAGTCCCCTGTGTCCAAGCCCCCGCCTCCCAGTAGAGCCTCAGGGAACCTGCCTGTTTCTTTTTTTTCTTTTTCTTTTTTTAAAAAAGATGACCGGTAAGGGGATCTTAACCCTTGACTTGGTGTTGTCAGCACCACGCTCAGCCAGTGAGCTAACCGGCCATCCCTATATGGGATCCGAACCCATGGCCTTGGTGTTATCAGCACCACACTCTCCCGAGTGAGCCACGGGCCGGCCCAACCTGCCTGTTTCTTTTTTTTCTTTTTCTTTTTTTAAAAAAGATGACCGGTAAGGGGATCTTAACCCTTGACTTGGTGTTGTCAGCACCACGCTCAGCCAGTGAGCTAACCGGCCATCCCTATATGGGATCCGAACCCATGGCCTTGGTGTTATCAGCACCACACTCTCCCGAGTGAGCCACGGGCCGGCCCAACCTGCCTGTTTCTGAAGGAAGAAAACCTACTTCCCCTTTGCTTCTTTGCAGCTTTGCCTGATTTCCTGGGGGACTCCAGGCTCTAATTTCTCTACCTACACAAAGAGGAGAAGGACCATCTGTGTGGTGAGGGCCCTCCCTGAGGGGTGATGGGTGCTATACTGCCAAAGCAGGGGTGAAGCTGGCCTTCATGCTGACGACCACCCCTCCCTCCAAGGCTTCGTGGTACCCAGGGCCTCAAGGACAGTTGTCTCCACCTTCCTAGGGACCATCCTCCCTCAGCCTTCCCCCCTCATGCCAGCCTTTGAAGAGGGTGCTCTGCCTCCTCCATATCCTTAATGATGAACAGCCCAAGAGATGGCAGAGTCCTCAAGCCTAGGAGGCCCGGCCTTGGGGCTGGAGTGGGGCTGCAATCCTGAGTCCAGTCTCACAGGGCTGGGGCTCTTGCTAGCTGCGCAGTCGTCATTCTGGGTGGGCGACTCTTGGAACGAGCTGCTTCTACCAGGGCCACATCCAGTTTGCTAGAAATAGAGACAGAGGGCTTCTTGACTTTGCATATGATTTGCATAATGTCATAGACACAGTCTATTTTCAGGCAGTTTTCAGGTTAAAGTGTTGTCACTGCTGCCCTGTGGGTGTCATGTCTGGATGAGTCTCTGTTCTTTCTCACCCACCCACTCTTACTGACCTACATCCCCAACTGCAGGAGCAAATGGTGAGGCGGGGGGAGAGTGGGGCTGTCCAGGAGACACGGGGACAGGGCAAGAGGCACACTGGAATTACCTTCATTACCACCATCGTCAAAAGCAGAGTCTGGTTGCTCAGTGGCAACTGATAGGCAGAAGGAAGGACGGGAAGTTAGGTGGGCCATCTTTCTGCACAAACCTTTCCTACCTCTCCTATCAGGAGAACAGCCAGTTCCTGTACTCTCTATTCAGTCTTCTGCCAGTTTGAAGAAAGATGTCTAGATAGATAAACCTGTTCTTCTCAGCCATCCATGCATGAAACCTTGCTTGGCCCAAATATTCCTCATGGGCATTTATTTTCAGCACTAAGATTTGATCTTTGCCTCCTGGGACAACTGACCCTCAGTCTGTCCCTCTCCTAGGAGATGCATATAAGATCAGAATTCTAGTCTGATGATCAGTATTTTTAAAGCACCTGGTCGTTCGGTGCTAGAACCCCCTACTCCCCTTCCTTTCGAAGTCTGTGCCAAGCACCTAATTGTCTCAGACTTGGATGCCAGACACAGGCACCAGCCTCTGAGGGCCCAGAGGCAAATGCACTAGAAGGGCCAGTTGGGATGACTGTCACTAAGTTGTCTGTGACCTCAGCAGGTCACTTGGCCTCTGCTTACCTGGAAAGGAGGGGATTGGTGGAGATTAGGGGCAGACAGTTCTCCTCATATCCTTATATCTTGAGCTGTTTGGTGACCTATCCTTGTTCACAGAAGGTCAGGGCCGGGGCCTGACAAGGGGCCCCATCCTGCAGACCCTCTGGCCTTGGAGCCTGTCTGGTGTGCTATCTTCTTGTGTAGATCAAAGGCTTCATCAGATGCCACAGCAAAGAGCCTGTGAGTCTTATTGGGTCCTGGGAATCATGAGGCCACTCCGTCAGGCTGCCCAGCAGCAATGCTCTACCCAGAATTCCCAGTCCCCGAGTCCAGTCTCCCGACCTGCCTCATCCCCTCAGGCAGGCGTTTCCTGTTGATAAGAAGCTCAGTCACAAACACTGATAAAGAGATGAAAAAAGGAAATCAACAGGCATGGGTATAATGGGCATTTTGTTTGCCTTTTCTACCCCTCTTCCTTCTCCCAGCAGCACCCCCCAAACTGCTTCCCAGAACTGAGGAGAAAACATGCCTCCCACCTCCACTGTGGGCCCTATTTTATAGTTTCCAGGAATTTAGCCTGAAGACTTACATAGCCCTCAGAAGCGGGGCCTAGCTCGGCCTGAGCTGGGATAGGAGCCCAGAGGCTGGAAGCACTGGGTGCCATAAGGCCACTGAGCCCAGGGAAAATGGCAGTGGCAGCACGAAGGACAGTTTGGCGCAGGTCGCATCTACAGCCTCCCACCCCTGCAGAGGACTGGATCCAAGTCGTGGTTAGGTGGCCTGATAGACTATAATTAGCAGATTTTCCATAATTTTAGTCTTGGGCACATTACTGGAAAATCTCATTAATTTTGACTGTACTAATTTGGAATCTATGAACCTTCAGGACAAGAAGCTAAACTGATGTTTAGAAAAATAAACAAGTTTTCAAGGTATGTCCTACTGCCCTTCTTGGGTTTGGATTTGTAAGCTCATCTTGACAAAGGCAGTTTTTCTAAAGTGCTCGGCCTGCTGTTAAGATAAGCTGCCACCATGCGGGTGATGAGGTTTTGCCTGCCACTTGTGCTTCAAGTAGTCATTGCTCAGGGACAGAGGGCATTTTAAAGATTTCATATTCAGTAATTCTTTTTCCATCTTCCCTGGAGATGCAATTCCTTAATTAAACAGTTAGGCAAACATAAAGAAATGGAATAGATGGTTCTAAATGGCCAGTGTTAAAACCAACAGCCATATACAATGTGGAGACTCTGTCCTGAATTCTTTTTTTTTTTAAACAAAAGATGACTGGCAAGGGGATCTTAACCCTTGACTTGGTGTTGTCAGCACTACGCTCTCCCAAGTGAGCCATGGGCTGGCCCTCTGTCCTGAATTCTTAACTGTTTCCAGTCCTGGTTACCACCTAGCCAGAGCCTTATCCTGGCTGCAGGCAGAGTAGCAAAGAGCAAAGAGTTTTATCCCAGTCAAAATTCTAGCTGTTATTTTTTTCAAAGTAACTCAACAAATTTATTCTAATTTTTATATGCAAGAATATAAATTCATGAAGAATCATGTCAATGCTTTTCTTATTTTAGGTTATTCTTTGAATAAGTTATGCATTCACATGATTCAAAAACAAACCTGTCAAAGGTAGACAGTGAAATGTCTCCCTCCCATCCTTGTCTCCTATCTGCCCAGGTTCTTTGAGCCCCAAAGAAACCACTAATCTTAATTTCTTATGCTTCTGTCCTTCCAGAGCATCTTTATATGTACTCAAGTGAATGTGAATATGGACCCTTGTCTCCCTATCCCTTATACAAAAATAGCAGATTACATACACTGTTCTGCACCTTACTTTTTTAACTTAAAAATATATGTTAGAGAACTGTTCATATTAGTACATAGACAGCTTTCAGGTTCTTTTACACAACTGTATAGTATTCCACTGTTTGAATGTACCATAATTAAACCAGTCCTCTATTTTTGGAAGTTTTAGTTTCCAATTTTTGCCGTTATAAACACTGCCACAATGAATAAACTTGTACATGCATCACTTTGCTTCATTCAAGTATACCTGTAAGATAAATTCTAAAAAGTAGAATTCCTGGGTCAAAGGATATGTGAATTTGGCCAAGTCAATTTTGAAGAAGTGGGGGAAACTTGTTCTAGCAGATAATAAGACATAAGAGTCACAGAATAATAGAATAACAGACCAGTGGAACATAATAAAGAACTCAGAAATAGATCCATATACACCTGGGAACTGACATGTGATAGAGGCCGCATCAAAAGTTAGTGAAGAAGATGGCAAAGAGATACAGGTTTTTTTGAGGGGGTTTTGAAAGTGTTCTGAAATTATTGTGATAATGGTTGTAAAATTCTGTGAATATACTAAAAGCCATTGAGTTATACACTTTAAGTGGGTGAATTGTAAGGTTTGTTAATTATATCTCAATAAAGCTGTTAAAATATTAGTGAAGAAAGTCTAGATTGTTTAGACAGTGTTGGGAACACTGGATCACTGTTTGGATAGAAAATGCAGTTGGGTCTCTACCTTACATCATTTACAAAGATGGATTCCAAATGGATTAAGGACGAAAATGTAAAAGGCAAAACTATAAGGCTAATAAAAGAAAGTGTAAGAGAACTTTCTTTTGGTTGGGGAAAGAAAGAAGACACTTGAAACTGTAAAACAAAAAAAAATACGATATGACTATATCAGTTCACTCTTCACCTATACACAATAAATAAATTTAACGTTAAAATTAATCAAATTAATAGCTAGATGGTAGGCTGGAAGGAGATATTTACAATTCCTAAAACTTTTGAGCCGTTAATATCTACCATATATAATAATATAAGAAACTACTGTAAATCAATAAGATCCAATAGAAAGATGGAGAAAAGAAGTGAAGAGTTAATTCGTCAAAGAGGAAGCCCAGATGTCTAAGTAAGGAATGTATGAACTCACTAGTATTGAGAAATGTACATGTAAATGACATACCAACTAGCATCCATCAAAATGGCAAAATTAGAAAAGTGAGTAATGCCAAGTACTGACAAGGGTTTGGGGAAATAGGAACTCTTGTGCAGCTCTTGTAGAAGAATAAACTGGTAGAGACTTTTTTGCATTACTGTATTTAGTGAAAGTGGGTGTGCCTAAGCCATCTGACCTCATGGATTCCTGTGTATATATCTCAGAGAAATTCTCGTACAAGTCCATAGGTGACATGCATGAGGGAGTTCGTCACACTGTTGCCTGTGGTAGCAGGGAGTTGGAGCCAACCTTGGTGTCCGTCCCTGGGGGAATAGATAAGTAAAATGTGGATGAATCTTTTAGAATATGATGTCATCCATTGGTAGCAACGAACTAGGTAGATATACAGCAACATGGATAGATCTTAAAAATACAGAACTGATTGGCAAAAAAGAGAATGAAGGTTATAGCACAATGACTATTATGTAAGTTTAGAATGAATACATATTCAAAACAATATTACATCCTTAACAAAGACATGCACATATTTAAAGACATGGAGCAGGCTCACAAGAGTGCCTGTGGGGTGAGGGGTGCAAGATAGGTGGAGGTTGAAAGGGGGATTGGAGAAAGAGCTGGAAAATGAAATCCAAGAGAGGCCTTGCTGCTTTGCACAGGGTGAGGATGATAACCTGCTACCGTGTGATTAACCTGGGACCCACAGATGGCAAAACAACAAAAAAAGACTAACAACCGCAGAGGTGAGTCCTGACTCAGCCACTCATGAACTTGTGATCCTGGGCACGAAACAAAACAGAACCTCCAGGGACTCAGTTTCTTCATTGTTACTTATTTATTTACTTAGTTACTTTGGTGGCTGGCCAGTTCGGGAATCTAAACTCCTCACTTTGGTTTTGTCAGCACCATGCTCTAACCAGTTTCCTCAGCTTCCAATGGGGATAATACATAAGGTGGTTGTGAGGAATTGTGATCACATTGGGCAAAGGGCCTGGCCAGACTTGTTCAATAAATGATAATAATAATACCAATGACGATATGCTATCCTTGCCCACAGGGCTTGTGGCTTCAGTTCTGCAGAGCTGCAGGCCAGCGTGGTGTCAACACCTCCTGCTTTGCTCCCCAGCCCCGGCTCTCTTATCTTCCTGGCCTCCCCATCTGGGCAGCAGCTAATAAGGAGACATTTGCAAGACAAGTTGAAAGCCTACAATTACATGTATGTATATGTATATTTCTACATTTATATTTATTTATTTCAATTAGGAAAAAGCTCCTCATCCTCTCCTCTCTGGCTGCCCCCTTTGGATCAATACTTAGTTAGGTCTTTTGAGAAATTAAATTTATATTCACGTCCCACTGTTTCCTTAGAAACAATCTCTTGCAATCAGATCTGCTCTCTGGTGGAAATGGCCTTTGGAAAGCGTGTGCAGCCCACAGTTGCATAGTCTTACCTTTGCCAGAAACAGTTTTCTGCTGTAGCCGATATCTCTTCCAGAAAAAAAAAAAATTAACTACATTTAAGCAGACTTAACAAGGCCTTAAAATAGATATAAAGTGGTTTCACCCATCAAGGGGAATACTTAAAATACTAAAGTACTGTTTTTAAGCATAGTCAAGTACTTCAGAAACACTCATTTACATTGCAAACAATTTCTATGCTAATTACAAATGACTCTTTCCCAACCACTAGGTAATATTTTGTGTTACTGTATGTACCTGAAATGAATAAAATTACTTCTCTTTCTTCTCTTTTCTTTTTAAACCAATATTCATTCATTCAAATTGGCCTTTCCACAATTCTTCAGATTTACACTTTTATTGTATTTCAGGATTTGAGAATTTGATTCCATAATACTGAGGTAAAAACACAAAAACAGATTCATCACACTTCTTTAAATAAGAGGGTTGTGACTCTCAGATCCTCCAATAAGTCTCTTTCAAACTTTCTATACTTCGACAACTGAACCCCCCACACCCCACTGATTTTGCTTCTTATTTATTAGTAGAGAAAATGGAAGCCCTAGGATGCCCTCAACTGTGAACACCAAACCTATAAACTTACCTGCACCTCCATCTCTCCTTCCTCCTCCCTGTCGGGTCTCCCTTTTAGGTTCCTCACTCTTCTGAATAAACCCTCCACTAACCCTTCTCTTCCTTTTGGGTCCTTCCCACCAGGGTGTAAACTTGCTGCAAACAGAAACCCTCAAACCCACACCCCCTCCAACCACCCTGATCTCGCTCCCCTCTCCCCCCGCTTCACGGTCATGTCTATTGGGAAAGTCTGCTTCCTTGTCTCCCACTCACTCCTCGGCCCACTACCTTCTGGCTTTGCCATGGAAACTGATCTCTTAGAGGTTACCACTGGCCTCCTTGTTGCTAAATCCAGTGGCCCCTTCTCAGTCCTTCCTTATTTAACTGATTTCTCAGCAACATTTGGCACTGCCGACCTCTCCCCTTTCCTACCACCTCTTGGTCTTCCTGTCACATGGCTGGTCTCCCTCCTCCAGCTCCTTCTCTGACTTCTTTGCAGGCTTCTCTTCTCTGCCTCTCCCTTAAATGCTGGTGTTCTAGGGTTCTGGCCCCAGTCCTCTTCTCCCTCTACACACACCCCCTGGGTGAGCTCATCACACCTTGGCTTTGATGCTCGATGATGCCTTTCAAATCCTTGCCTTAATCCTGACCTCCAGACCTCGGGACCCAGCTCCTTCTGGGTGGCTCCTTGGAGTGTTGCCATGCACCTCAAACACATCATGTCTGAAACAGAGCTCCCCAAACCTGCTTTATCCCCGATGTTCAGGGAATGGTAGTACTAGCCAAACACACACATGAGATTCCTCCAAGACTCCCTTCTCCCTATTACCAGCGGCCCCCCACCCCCAATCAATCAATTGAACACAAAGTCTGATCCATCCTAACTCCCAGTGATCTCTCAACTCGACACACCTCTCTCTGTCCCCACCCAGATCCCAGCCACCAGCACTCTCACCTTGGTTAGTGGGACTTCCTCCAGGTCTCCTGCATCCACGCTGACCCCTCCAGTCCATCCTTCACACTGCAACTGGAGAAGTCCCTCTAAAACACAAATTGTTATTCCATAATGCTCTCTGCTGAATGCCACCACTCTCAGGTTAAACTCCAGACTCCCTTGTTCACAGGCCTTTATTGCTTGACCTGAGCTGGCCCACGTCTCTGGCCATGTCTCCCCTACAGCCCCCTCCCCCTTTGTGTTCCAGCCCCATTGAACTTCCTCTTTTCAGCTCCTTAGACCCCTGGTTTCTTTCTGCCTCCAGGCCTTTGCACATACTGTCCCATCTGTGTGGGACGCTTAGCCTGGCTGACTTGCATTTATCAGTAAATGTGTGGGTGGTGTGATGGAGTGGGCTTTGGAAAGAGGAAGACATGGGTTTGAATTCCAGCTCTGTCCTTTCCAAGCTGTAGAACCTTAAGCCTGTCAACCAACTTCTCTGAGCCTGAGTCCTCATCTGTAGAAAGAGGCATAATAACACCTACTACATCTAAGGTACATTGATTTTTCTTTTCAGTCACCTGACCCACCTCCACCCATTTACTCTCACCAGAACTGCCCCTTCTTCCCTAATCATATGGGGACAGTGGTGGTTCCCAGCAGCCATGTTTGTAAACATGATGCAGCCCACTCCCCATGGATATTGGGCCAGAAGTTGGCACCTGACCCAAGCTGGACCATCAGTCCCTACCTCCCAAATTAAAGACTGGAACCTAAAGAGAGTCACACTGGACTCCTTTTCCCGTGTGGCTAGACTGACTGTAGACCCAACGGCTGTCAGTAGCTGTGTGTTCCCATGTGGCCGGGAAGCAGAGAAAGCTGGTCTGCATAACAGTAGATGGAAGCAGATACATGGATGAAGCAAAGGCCTGGAGAAGAGAGGGTGGCAACAGAGAAAGGGTCTTGTACATTTGACATCCTGGTTCCAGTGACTGACTGAGACCAGCCAGACTGAGCCTGTGAGAAACTGGCACCCTTAAACTGAAAAAGAAAAAAAAAATTTCTTCTTAAATAGCTAGATTAGATTTCTATTACTTGAAACCAACAACGTGCTAAGTAATTTACCTAACTTGTAAAAAAGTTATTGTGAAAATTAGAAATGCGGTATGTACATGTATAGGAGATATTCAATAAATAAAAATGGAATTATAAATACACAATCAATGGATGAATGAGGAGAGAACTCAGGAAGGGACGATGGAAATCTCTGCACTTGTTTCTCTGCAACAGTCACAGAAATAGGGCCAATCTTAGCCTGTATTATCCCATGAATATAAATTTTTTTTTAAATTGAAAAGGCAAAGTATCAAACTTTGGTAATTTTGAAAAACAAGGAAAAAAGTACACATAAACTCACCCCACCAAATTGAAGCAAATATTTTTGTTACATACATACTTTGCATACTTATAAACATGGTGTACATTCTGTTTTGTGTCTGGTATTTTTCACTTAACATATCGTAAACATTTTAATATTTCTACACAGACTTTATAATCATTTTAATGGTTGTACAATATTTAATACAGAGTATTATGTAATTTATTAAGCCATTCTCTATGTGCTTAACAGATGTGCTTTCTGTTTTTTTCTGTCATAAATCATGCTGCTATGCATATCTTTGTGGATAAGGGAACTTTAAATTAGCTTTTATTGATTGTTTTAGTTACAAAAGTAATATATAATCATCTTTGAAAATGTTGATGATATGATCAAGAAGAAAATATTTGTAATTTGACCACCCAGAGGGAACTCTTATAAACATTTTGCTAAATATCCTTCCAGATCTTTTTTATGCATTTTTTAACAAATATTAGATTATATCACACATATTTTATAGCCTTTTTTCCCCACCTTAACTGTATATCATAAACATCTTTTCGTGTCATTAAATACTTTTCTATAACCCTTTGTATGGATGTAACTTACATGAACAATTCTCCATTTTTCAACATTTGTTTCCTGTATTTTACTGTTTCAGGTGAAACTGTGATGACATTCCCAAGTCGAATTTTTTTTTTTTTTCCTTTTTGTCTTTTTTTGTGACCGGCAATGGGATCGCAACCCTCAGTGTTGCTCGCGCACCTCACTCAGCCAGTGAGCGGCCGGTCTGTATGTGGGATCCGAACCCTCGGCGGGAGTGCTGCTGCGCTTCCCAAGCGGCACACTGTAGCAGTGCGCCACCGGGCCGGCCCCCCAAGTCGAATTTTTATGCACATGTCTGTTTACAGTATTTCCTTAGGAAGAATTCTTGCAACTGGAATTGTAGGGTCAAGAAGCATATGATATCCTTGGGATAATTTCTGGGAGTGGAATTATGAGGTCCAAGTTCATGAAATTCTTTAAGGCTCTTGTGCTGCTGTTCTGCTCTTTAAAGTTACAAAAAAGGCTGCCTTAAGTTTCAGTAGTGGAACTTTAGCTGTGGAGGAGAGGAGAGTGGCTTTTTGTCCTCCCAGAATCACCTCCCAACGAGAGACAGAGGGAATGCACTGGGTTATCGGGACCAACTCTTGGCTCTCTTCCTCCCTCCCCACACCCCTGCAAGGCAAGCTCCCCAGCAATCCCAGGCATTTCTGGGTTATGGCAAAGATCAAACGACTTAGGTTCCAGGTGTTGGTTCCACATTTTACTGGTTAAATGACTCAGGAAATCACTTCGGTGCTCTGAGACCTCAGTTTCCCCACCTGTTAAGTGAAGCTAATTGTACCTACCCTGGAGATGCATCATTTGTCTCGAAGGTCGAGGAGTAATAAATCAATTAAAGCCCTATTCTAAGCCATGCATTTGCTCAGTGTCACACGGAAATAATGGTGTTCAGCACTGGGCTCTGTTTTTGAAAAGATGATAGAGAAATGGTGGCAGAGAGTGTGGATCATGGGATTTTACCGACCCAGCCAGCAGCTTCATTTGGGGGCCCACTGAGCACTTAGCAGCAGGTGGGGCGAGGGCGGGAATGGGCCTCCATAGATAGACTCCCCCACTGGCCCCTCACTGTCTGGCTCTATTTTGGGGCATTAAAATATTGGCTAGCCACTATTGTAGTGGCTGCAATAGCAATGGTGGGATTCTTTCGCCCTAATCCACAACCCCTTTCTCTCCCAAACCCAGGTGGCCTCTGTAGGTTCCCATGACAACAGCAAGCCTGGGAAGGACCAGCCTGGGGAAAACCAGATTTTACTGTAAAAAAAACTAACCAGAAGCCACAGGCAGGGCAAGCTGAAACAGCAGCTCTGCAGTGGGGCTGGGTCCTGGGACAAGGACCACACAGGTGTGAGCAGCAGCTCTACACTAGGTGCTGGCACGTTTTGAGCACTTACTATGGCCAGGTACCATTAAGAGGGCTGTGTATATATATTGACTCATCTCATCCTCATGACACACCTATGAGGTGAGGATACAGACATATGGGGAAGTTAGAAACTGGCAGTCTGACTTCAGCGCCTGCACTATTGACCTCTCGGAAGTTGTAACTCTCATTTCTACACCCTTTGGCAATTGAAAAAGGACAGTTTCATTCTGTTCTCACAAAAATTTTGCAAGGTTAAAAATTATTATTCCCAGGGGCTGGCTATTAACTCAGTTAGTTAGAGCTCAGCCTTATAACACCAAGGTCATGGGTTAGGATGCTTGAACAAGCCAGCTGCAA
>NW_007726335.1:225897-287954 GCF_000696425.1 Galeopterus variegatus | reverse complement strand
TATATAACATATATAAATATATTTAATATATTTAATAAAAATAAAATATATTTTATATATATTTAAATATAAATATATAAAATATATAAATTTATATATATATATATAAAATTCCCATATTACAGATGAGGAACACAAAGGTCAGAGAAGTTAAGCGATTATGCCCCAAATCACACAGTAGCAAGTAACAGAGCTGGGATTTGAACCCAGATCTGTCTGAACCCAAAGGTCATAGACTTTTCTCTACTAAGGTGCCTGCCAACAGGTTTGGGCCTTCATATCTTTCCATGGGTATATTTGCCCATAAGCCTGGGAAGAGGGTCATGGTTGCTTAGGGTAGCGTTAGAGGTGTGAATGGGGCATGTTTCTGTGCCTTTAGTGCTGTGCCAACCCTTTTCCAGCACATACACCCTCACACATGCACACGCACATGCAGGCGCGCACATGCAGGCATGAACACAGGCCCTGGCAGGCCGACACTGCCCTCCTCCCAGCCAGGAATGGGCCCGTCTACTCACAACATGCTTCCCAGGCAGGTGAGCCTGCCCACACCTGCTTGCCTCATCTGGGCGAGGCTGCCAAAAGGCATATCTCCCTACCCCAACTTATTCTGTGTAACAAGGCTGGGGCTTCCCAAAGGGGGGAGAAACTTCTGGAGGTCTGTGAGGTTGTGAGGCCACTGGAACTTTTTTTTTAATATCTTTTCTTTTTGGGGGGCAGCTAGCTGGTACAGGGATCTGAACCCTTGACCTTGGTGTTATCAGCACCGTGCTATAACTGAGTGAGCTAACCAGCCAGCGTGTTTTTTTTTTGTATTTCTAAACAGAGTGGGGAGCCTACACATCAGAGCCAGGAGCCTAGGCTGCTTAGAGTAGGGAAGGCTCTGTGGTCCCTAATTGCTTCCTGTCACTTTCCCTATTGTTCTTACAGTGTTTGGTTTTTACTTAACATATTTCATTACCTGTCCCCTGATATGACTATTTTCTGGATGGTGGCCTTTGATTTTTAAAAGTCCCCCATTCCTGTGGCAAGTGCAGTGACCCTCTGTCTAACTATGTCTTTCTATCTTATCTTTAACAGACTATTCCATATTTTCAGCTGGGAGCTACCTCTAAGGTCCTGGAGTAAAATCATGACATTTGCATTAAACAGCTATTGATCCTATGGCTTCCCTCTCAAAGGCAGTGTATACATGGGCAACTAATGACACGTTTAGACTCACCCCTTCCCACCTCTACAGAGTTAAGGGAAGCAACAGAAGCCTCAAGTCCTGCCAAGTTCCCTTTGAAATGGTGGGCTGGATAAGTGGCAGACCCCTGAGGGCCTGTCTCGAAGCAGAAAGCTTCTTTACATTTGGACACCAGAAGCAGAGTTAAGGATCTCTCCCAACTCCATCAGTCTGACCATCTGCCTCCAGTTAGCTACCCTAGAAGTACCTGCCTAACATCCTTGGGGAGAATTTGGAAACCATCCTAAGAGGACTGGACACACCAGCTTTCTCCAGCCTCTGGCAGACCCTGCCATGCCTAGACATAAACCCCATTTCTCTTTCAGCCAAACTGCAAAGGACTGGAGTAGCACACTGAGCACACTACAGCTGGCTCCCAGTTTTCCACTTGTATAGAAACTAGCCTTGAAGACTTTCTTTGGAGGACCCACACATCCATCCACAGGATGGCCTGGGCTCCAGAGTGGAGATGCAGAAGGAGGAGAGAGGCCGCAGACTCAGGGAGAAGGAAGGCAAGAAGGTGAGGAGGTGGGTGGGGGCTGGTGGGAGAGAGAGCAGGGAGGTCAGCGTGGGGGATCATGGCCAAAATATGTCAGTACCGTGTTGTCTGTATTTCCTATCTTGCAGGGGAAAAGGGGAAAGGAGAGGATATCCCTGCTGTCTTGATTACTGAGCACCTGTGCATGCACCCAGCCCCCTCTAGCCTGGCCCAGGCAGGCGGTGGGCATTTACTAAGTGCACACTAGAGCTGGTGGTTATGCTGATGCGATGACGGCACAGTACTCGGTCTGTAAAGTCCAGACTTCTGTCTCTCCCACCCCCTGGGAATTTCATAAATAAATCTCTGGACCCGTTCCAAGAAGAATTTCAAGGCTTCTCTGCATGTGTGTGTTTCCAGAAACGCAACAATTTTACATGATGCCTGGTGTGCAAACTCCTAAGCAACTTGTGGAGAGGAATGAGGACTGGGCATGGCGAACAGGAGGTGGATGGGCCGGGTCAGGCTGGGCCGGAGCGGGCCAGAAAACCAGCCATGAAGAGCATTGGTTTGAGCCGAGGCTCTGCAGCTGGTGGCTGCTAACCTGGCTCGGCAGACGCCCAGTCTGCCCCAGGCTCAGATTGCCCAGCCTGCCCTCCCCCATCCTGGGGCTTTGGCAGGATTCTCCACCAGGTTTTTGCAAAGTGCTGGGGTCTTAAAATAGCATAAAGGCGCATGCACGCACACGCACACGTACAGACTATAGTGTCAATTTCTGTACCACAAAAGGAGGATCAAAAAGGAGGGAGAGTGGAGGGAAGAGTGAGGACTCCAGGGCATCTTCCAGAGCAGACAGCAGTGAGAAGCCAGGCAGGAAGCAGGGGTGGGCACTTGGCGTGAGGAAGCACATGGAGGAATGGGGAGGAGCAAACAAGATAGAGCCTGTGTCTGGGTGTGTGTGACAGTGTGACAAGGCGAAGAGTCATGTCCAGAGTGTGTATGTGTAGCTGGGGTCATGAAACCAAAGCCTGTCTTGGTGTGACCCATTCGTTTTGGGGAGTTTTTTTGGTGGCTGGCCAGTGTTATCAGCACCACGCTCTACCAGCTAGCTAACCAGCCAGCCCCTGGTGTGACCAATTTGGCTAGGGGAATCTGGATTTCCCTCCTGAATTGTGAATTCCTGGAGGACAAGAACTAAGAAATTTTCATCAATCCCAGGGCCTAGCTCAGTGCCTGGCATAAGACACTCAATACATGTTCCAAAGATAAATAAATGATGGACAGATACATGGATTTGCTAGAACATAAAATGGTACCAATAAGGACAGTCCAACTTCAAATAGCAAAATCAAAAATGGGTGCCCCCAAGTTAGAAGATTTGACCAATCAACAAGTATGTGCTGAACACAGAGGTAATTGAAAGCAATGGCTGCCATGGTAGGGTTTATGATCTGTCTGGGGAAAGATGAGACGACTGCATGGAGGAGGGGGAAAGGCTTCCTGGAGGAGTCAGGCCCTGAGCTGGGGGAATTACTTGAGCTGGTGTTCTAGCCAGGGCTCATGGACTACAAGGACAAACACATCCAAACCAATGCAAGTGAAGAGAGGATTTCCTAGGAAGTCAGATGGGAATCTCAGAGAACCCAGTGGTGAACACACAGCCAGATCTCATGGGATCTGAGAAGACACTGGCCTGAGTGTGTGTTGGGGATAATTTGGCTGTTAGAGCAGGTGAGGCTGGAAGGTGTGTGTGTACTCAGACACACCCACAGGCACACCTTGGTAAACTCTCACGCTCCCTCTCCCTCTCTCTGTGGGTCTTTGGTCTCTTCTTCTCCTGTGCTTTTGCTCCACTCTCTCACCCTGGCTCACCCTGGTCCAGGTGGCTTCCAGGCACTAGTCTCCAGAGCCCACCACCATCTAAATACCTCAGTTTCTGAGACTTCTTAGTTCAAACCCTCATGAGAGAGGACTTGAATGGCTTAGTCAGCCAATTTATTGCTTTCTCGTGGTTCAGGTGTCCAACCCTGGTGCAATCATCTCTGGCCAAAGGGCAGACCATGCAAACTCCCCTAGGAGAAGCTGGTGTAGCTGATGGGAGCGATAGACTCTTGTGATCCAGGCAGAAGGAAAACTATAAGTGTGGAGTGTGTGTGTGTGTGTGTGTGTGTGTGTGTGTGTGTGTGAGGGGGTGGGGATGGGGGAGAGAAGCTAGGACAATAGAGGAGCTTTCTGGACTGGGGTTAGCTGGGTGACCTTGGGCAAGTTACTTGATTCCTCTGTGCCTCAGTTCCTCATCTCTACAAGGGGGTGAACAATACTACCTTTCTCACTGGGTTGCTGTGAAGATTAAATACATAATGTTCTAATGTTGTATAAAATTCTTAGGAGAGTCAGTGTCTGGTCTCTGTGTTTTCATGTATAGGGGAAGTCAGTCTGATGGATGGTAAGTTCTTGTCATGTAGAGGTCTTGATTGCCTGTTTTGGCTTTGTTCTGGACAAGTCACTTATCTTCTCTGGGCCTCAATTTCTTCATCTGTAAAACAAGGGGGTCAGACTAAATAATTTCTAAAATTCTCTCTGGGTTTAGAACGCCATGCTCTTGGCTTGGTGTTATAGGTAATAGGGAACTTGTATGTTCTGGAGAAGGCAGATAACAAAATGAGGGGTTTCTTGGAGCCCAGGTATGTCACGGTGTGCCTGGTGGACTGGAGGAAGGGTGGCTGGGGGTAGGGAGGTTGCACCACTAGCAGCACCAGAGATGTGTAGTGTGAGGTTCCGAACTGTGCTATCGCTGAGGGCGTGGAGAAGGGGATGGGGATAGTGTTCTCCCAACAGGCTAAAGCTGCAAGGTCCACAACAAAAGGAGAATGACCGGAAGAACGATCCTGTTTGGCCACTGGGCAAGCCCGGATAGAAACTGAAGTATGAATCATCAAGGCTGAGGGCACAGGGCCTATTTACCAAGGAGGCCCTGGGGTGGAATGAGGTCAGTGTGAGGGTTAAAGGAAAAAAAGGAGGCTTGCCTCTAAAATAATGCAATAGCCTCTGGAGTAGAAGGTGATCGAGAAAAACCTGGGAGGGTTTTCTTCAAGAACACCACAGCTCAGTAGCATCCCATGGGACTGCTGAGCACAAACTGTGAGCTGCTGACCACATCAAGTCCCTGACACTGACTGGGGCCTTTGGGCTTCTCAAGCCCATAGCAGTCCCTAAAACCAGTCCCCCACCCTTAGCCACCAGACACATCACATTCAAGTTCTTCCCATTGCCTAACCCACCCCTCCCACTTCTTCCCTCAATACCCCAGCTCATCTGTCCCTATACCAGCCCCTATGCCCCTACCCTCACCCCTTCAACCTCCAAAGTCCTCTCTTCTGTTCCCACCTTATGCTGCTGAGCATTTCCAGAGGAAACTGTACCATAAAAGAAGCTTGTTATAACCTCAACTTTATGTTCTGCAATCCTGGTTGGGTCCTGGTGCCATTTGACAATCCCTTTCTGCTGTTCTATGTCCCTGGATCCCACCACCACTCTCCACAATGACTTTTACAAATTCTCAGTGCTCTTCTCAAGCACATTCACCATCATATGCCACCCCACCCCCTGCACATATTGTATCTAAAGAGAGGGCCATGACTGCACCTTGACTGAGAACATCAAAATGATCCTTCATGCCTATAAACTTTCTCTTTGTTCACCTCCTTACTCCAACCCCTGAGAAGGTAATATTTTCCTTCAGGCCAAGGCTGATTCCTGTACCTCTGAATTTTTTTGGTAGGGGGCAGCTGGCTGGTACAGAGATTGAACCCTGGATCTTGGTGTCATTGGCACCACGCTCTAACCAACTGAGCTAACCAGCCAGCCTCCTGCACCTCCGAATCTTGATCCTGTGCTACCCATCTACCCTGGATTCTGGCTCAATCACTTACTCCTTCTTTCTGTGAATTTGAACTTCTCTTGGCTCCTTTATTGCAGTCTCAGCTGCAATCTCTCTCTTCTTGTAAAGCAACAAAACAAACACTCCCTTGACCTTGTATATCCTTCTGCAATCCTCTTTTCTCTCTTTTTCTTGGCCAGTCTGGAAATCTTTATTTTTAAATTAGATTATTTGGTCCATTTATATTTATTGTAATCATGGATATATTTGAATTTATTTTTGCCATCTTATTTTGTTCTTTCTATTTATCCCACTTTATTATTGTACTTTTTCTTTCTTTTCTCATCTTTTTTTGGATATTTTTCTCATTCTATTTCTTTCATCCTCCTAACCTGGAAGTTACACACTTTGTTTCTCTTCTATTAATAAACACCTAACAATTAGTAAACTATGTATGAATTCATATGTAACATATATATTTTTATTTAGCCTTCATTTTTTAAAGAAATTTTCTATGAGCATATAATTCTAAGTTGACTATTATTTTTCTCTTAGCTATATTTGGTAATGTCTTTTTGAATTTTTGACTATGTAGATTGGATTTCTTGGAATTTTGTCTGTGGGAATTCCTTGTACCTTAGTTGAAGGTGGCTTCCTCTAGAGATGATTTTCTCTTCTTTATTTATGGCACTACCAGGAAGTACTACCTGCCCAGGACCACTTGAATCTAAATAGTGTGTAGTTTTTCATATCATCCAGATAGGGAGAATTTGGAATGAAATTAAATCATGGAGGCCAGCTTGCAGTTATGAATTCTCAGGGAAGATTTTCCCCCATTCTCACTTAGAGCCAAAGTTCAAGTCAGGAAATTTTCCTTGTAGTCTCTTGGAGGAGTAAATTATTTCCACCTCATCCTCAAACTAAGTGTAGTACCCTTCATGGGTTACAGCTTTGTGCAGAGGGTCTCTTATTAGACTCCCCACTTTGGACAGGCCTGAACTTTGTCTCCTGTCCTCTGTATCCTGCTCACCTGCAAAAACCAAAGTTCAGGTTCACCTGGTATACAGATACTCTTAAAGGTAAAAGGCAACTTTGGTGATCTGCTTTCCTCTCTTTGTTCCTTAGTTTTGACTTGAGTATTTTTCACTTTCTTGCTAGTTTACTGAGCATTTTAATTTGTTTTCAGCAGAAAGTTTCCTTGACAAACCTGGTGTAACATTCTGAAGGAAATCCAAATCTCCCCTTCACATCACAGCAAAGTTCTTTCAAAGAATATATGAGACTCAGTCTTTTCAAGCCTTTACCTCCCTTTCACTGGTAGTCCCCTGGAAGTTAGGCCTTCACCCCATCCTCCACTGAATCTACTCAGGCAAATGTCACCAATGGGATTCAAGTTATCAAATTCAAGATATTCTTGTTCCTCATCTTACTTGACCTCTTCTCCATATTAGACACTACAGACCTCTTGAAAACCTCTCCTGCCTTGGCTTCCAGGATTCTGTTCTCTCCTACTTCTGTGACTATTCCTTCTCTGTCTCCTCTTTGCTGCCAGTGTTGCTGTACTACCAGAATTCTCACTCTCCCTTGAGATGTTTGAACAACTTTAATTTGCAGCTGACTTCCAAATCCACGTCTCTGTGGCTCCAGGTACCTACAGAAGGCCCTTCAAATTCAGTATGCCCGACGGGGAACACATTTTCTTTTTTCCAAACCTGCCCTTCGTATTCTGCTGAATGGAGCCACCAGGCAGCCAGTCACCCAAGTCAGATTATCCTGGATCATATGGGGCTACGCCCTTTCCTCACCTCCTGTATCCAATCAATCTTGTCATTTTTACTTCTTTAAAATCTCTTGAATCAACTTCTCTTTTCCACCTCCATTGCTGCTGTCTAGGGTCAGGTCCTCCTCCTATATTGTCTGGGCTACTGGAATTGCCTCTTCGTTGGGTTTCTTACCACCAGTGTTGTCTTCCTCCAACCATCCTCTGTACAAAGTTCAAGTTCCCTTGGTTCAGCAAAGTGGTCTTACTAAAACACAAATATGATCGCTCTACCCCCCTGCTTAGAAACCTTCAATTATACCAGAGAAAAGTACACTTCCAAGTGTACTTCCATATCTGCCTATGATTCCAACATTACCTCTTGGGTCCACCACCAGCCCCCTTCAACAGCAACCCCCTGGGTGCACTGCCATGCTGCCCACAGTGCCCCTAAATGCCGGGCAAAATAATCTCCTGCCATCCCCTGCCCTGGCCCACACAGGTCTGTCTAGGGAGCATTCTTTGATCTTCCAAGAATCAGCTATAGCATGACCTCTTTATGAAACCTTTACCAACTCCTCTGCTTGTCCCTGCAGAGTTGAATCATCCATGCCCTCTGGGTGCCCCTGTTGACTCTTTACGGGCTTGTGCCATAGCATATATAACTTGTTGTTTTCATGTTTGTCTCTGCCAGATTTTAAGTTCCATGAAGACCAGGACCATGACTTATCCATGTCTATGTGTTATGCCTGCTGTACTGTAGGTGCTCAATAAATGCTTGTGGAATGGATGAATGAAGATGATCTATTGCCTTCTTGGGATTAATGATCCTGCTGGTCACCAAGGCAAACCATGCTGAATCCCTTAGGTAGCAGTGTCTCGGTGCATTGTGACCAAGATGGCAGCTGCAACACTGGGTGGTGTAGTCATTGCAGACTGGGGAGTAAGACTTTTTCCTGAGGAAGTGACTCCTGGTAGCTCTGGGGAATCTCATGACAAAGGGACAGAGCAGAGGGGATAAGAAGTTCATAGATCGTGGTGTGTGTCCAGCCCTAAGATTAAGGAAGCTTATAAAAATGGATGCTTTGCTGAGGCTTTCAGGGATTGTGAGGCGAGCTAGGAGGATGCATCCATGGGCCAGGCTGTGGGAAGGAGCAAAACAGCACAGGTATGGATTGGGCAGTCTGTCTCCTTTAGCTCCGGACCTAAATGGGAAGACAGACCCATCACCTAGGAAAGCTCTGACTTGAAAAGATGTCCCAAACTCATGAACAGGGTCCCCCATCAATTCTCTTTTCTCAACTGCAGCTGGGTCCCTAAGACCCGTCCCTGGAAGAGCATGAGATGCTGCAGTGTTGAAGAAAGCATAGGATCAGTAGGTAGGGGCTTTAACAATTAATTATGTGCAAGAAGTTGCTTAAGTTCGTCTAATGTATGCTATACGAAGTTATTACGTACAGGGATCTGAACCCTTATGGGAAGACAGACCCATCACCTAGGAAAGCTCTGACTTGAAAAGATGTCCCAAACTCATGAACAGGGTCCCCCATCAATTCTCTTTTCTCAACTGCAGCTGGGTCCCTAAGACCCGTCCCTGGAAGAGCATGAGATGCTGCAGTGTTGAAGAAAGCATAGGATCAGTAGGTAGGGGCTTTAACAATTAATTATGTGCAAGAAGTTGCTTTCCTTCTCTAGGTCTCAGTTGTCTCATCCATAAATTGGGCACACTCTGACATGCCTTAGACACTTCACAGGATTGCAGTGAAGGCCAAATTGTAATAATAACAGTAACTATTGTTTTTATATGGCTTCCTATGTGTAAGAGACTATGCTAAGTGCTTTACACACAATATCTTAATCCTCCCAAGTCTCTATGAAATAGAACTATTATCAGCTCCACTTTAGGTTTAGAGAGGTAAAATATCTTGCTCAAAGTCAAATGCTATCAAGTGAGCTGACGGAGGTGGCATTTGGGCTGAGGATCCAGCATTCTGGTTCCCTGGTCTGTATATTTAGGTATGTGGCTGACCTAACTGTCTAGGGACCCCTGCTCTTGCAGTCACAGTGGCAGAGCTTAGCAAGGCATGAGGAAGGACAGCTCCTTCCCCCATGGCCTCAGAGATGTGCTCCTAGGGGCCAGCTTTCCCTTCCTAACCACAGAGGTTGATGAATGTATTGGGTTGGATAGGGTCCCTCCTAAATTTGTGTCCACCTGGAACCTGTGAATGTGATCTTGCTTGGAAATAGGATATTTGCAGATGTAATCAAGGTTACTTGAACACATACTAGATTAGGGTGGGCCCTAATCCAATGACTGATGTCCTAAAAAGAGAGATACAGGCACAGAGGGAAGACAACCATGTGAAAAGGAAGGCAGGGATTGGAGTTATGTTTCCACAGGAACACCAAGGATTCTGGGAAGCACCAGAAGCTAGAAGAGGCAAGGAAGGATCCTTCCCCAGCGTCTCTGGAGACAGCATGGCCCTGCCAACATCATGGTTTCAGATTTCTAGCTTTGAGAACTGTGAGAGAATGATTTCTGTTATTTTAAGTTACCCAGTTTCTGGTACTTTGATACAGCAACCCTTGGAAACTAATACAGTTACCTAGTGCTGTGTCCACAACAGCTGGGAGACCTAAGGATGGATAGAACATAGTTTGGGAGACCAGTTAGATGGACAGGGGTGTGGGGAGGGGGAGGATGAGGGAGAGCAGAATAAAAGTAAGGTATTTACTTATCCAGCTACACTTACCAACTTGTAGACAGTGACTCTGTGTGACTTTGCATGTGTGTGTTTGTGTGTGCATCGTGTCTGGGGAGTGTGACTGCACTCTTGTTTTTTCTGTATATGAATGAGGCTAGGAGTTCTTCAGGTTAGTGACAATTTATAAGCTGAGGATTCTATCTGAGAAACTTACGCCCCCACCAGTTGGTCATCTTCTCCACCCCTAGATCTCAGATGATGAAACAGTGCTTAGAGAGGTTCAAACCTTGCCCAAGTTTTCTCAGCCAGTTAATAAGAGAAACTGAATTCAGACCCAGAACCCTCTGGCTCCAAAGATCCTGCCCTCTTCATGATGTCATGCTCTTTCTCAAGCTAAAGAAAAGTGAACTCTTTTTTAAAAGACATGGGGTGATTTGGTTTACCTTTTATAAGCATTTCCCCCCCTCAATTTGAAAGTAATGTTTATCTGGAAACTATTACTGAAACGTTTAAAGAAAAAGTAAAAAATTATTCCTGGCAATAAATTCTGATAATATTGGGTAATACCCTTCTACTATTTTTTCCATGCAAATATATATTTTCAACAAGATTTGAATAACACGGTCTATAGTTTTGTATTTTTCTTTTCCATTTAACATTATCTTACTAACATTTTCTTCATGTCATTTGTTTTTGTAAACGTGATTTTTAATTACTAAATAATGTTCCATCATATGGATGGGCCATAATTAAATTAACAGTTTTCTATTATTGCCTACTTAGTTTCCAGCTTTTTACAATGATATATATGCAAGTTAACATTTTTCATAAATATTCGTCCTCTTCGCTTACTATTTCTTGAAGACATAGACGATAATACCGGGTAAATGGGCACGAATATTTGAAGGCATTTGATACATAATGCCAAATTTCTTACCGAAAGGGTTCCACCTACCAGCCAAATGAGAGTGCCCCGCACACAGCACCCTCACCGAGATTGAGTATCATCATTAAAAAGCCTTGCTATGTTTTGAAAAGCAGCATGCCATGATTCGATCACACAGGTTGCTGTGTGTCCAGAGGATTGCAGGGGGCAAGACCCGGCAGGGAAACCAGTTAGGAGCGGGTTGCGATGATCCCGGTGGGATGTGGCAGGGACTTGAGGCTAGGCAGCAGGGCTGGAGGAACGGGAACACGCACGGGACTCGTAGAATAGTCGATGGGGGCGGGGGATCGGTGCCGATAAGATAATTTTCCGCCGCCTGGGGTGAAGAGGGAGGAGGCTGCCCGTCCGGCTCGGGCCTCCCCCGCGCCTAGCTCGGCATCCATCCGAGAGGTTGGCCGAGGAGCGAGCCCCTCCCACCCCTTTAACACTCCCCTTTAAGGCGGGTGCCCGCGCGCACCCCTCGTATAACTTCGTATAATGTATGCTATACGAAGTTATTACGATCTCAATAAATTATTTTAAACAAAACAAAACATCCCACAGTGGTCAGGACTGGCCCGAGAAGACAGGGAAGCTGCTGCAGTGTGTCGGACGGGAACGGGCGAGGGCGGGAGGGGAGGGGCTCGAGAGGACCTCGGGTGTGCGGATTCACGATGGTGGGCACCCCTGATGGTGGGGGTCGGTGGGAGAGGAAAGGGTAGAGACGCCCCAGCTTCTGGAGGCCTGGGTGATGGTGGGGTTCATGGGGATCAGGGGCACCGAGGACTCCAGGAGCTTCTGGAAGAGAGATGAGCTGTCTGTGTTGGGTTTTCGGTGCCTGTGGGCCTCCCGGGGTGGGGGGGCTGCCCATGTGAGTGTCTTCCCCAAATGAGTCAGATGGAGAGTGTGTCCAACACCCATGTGGAAAACACACCAACATGTTACATCTCCTCAAACCATCCTGCCACAGTCCCGGGCCGAGCCGTGTGTGTCAGCATCGTTGGTGTTTTAGTTCAGCCTGGTGGGCAGATGGGTGGGGTGCCGTGGGGTGCATGGGGGGCTGGGCTGCAGGGGGGAGTGCTCATGTGAAAAGAAGAGACATGTCTGTGTGTTCCAGGCGGAACTGGATTTGGGGAGCTCTCGGGGGTCGCGCTCCCAGCACCCGCACGTTCCACAGAGGTGCATGGTTTCTGCCCTTCAGCATGTCCAGGGGCGGGGGGCTTTAATTTCTCCCTCCAGATGCTCCTGGGGGCGCCTTTTCTCCCGCCAAGATTGTGGGGTTCGGAAGATGGGGTCTTTGCTTCTCCGTGGTATCCTTGCGCACCTTAGACTATAGGGGAAGGGGGTCTCTAACCTTTCCTCCAGATCCTGCTCTTGGGGTGTCTCTTCTCCTGCCTCCCTAATATTCCTGGAAAGGGTGCGACAATTCCCCTTCGCCCAGTCCCTTGGGTTCATGGGGTAAAACCCCCACATCCAGTACACATGCCCTGTGGAAGCTATTTGGAGGAAGTGGGACGAACAGGCCCCTAAACCTTTTTGGAGCTTGGCTTTGGAAGCTCTCTAACCCCGTGAAACCTAGTTCCCCAACGGTTAATCTGAATCTAGGTGTATTTGCTTTCCTCCTCGCCTCCCCCACCCCACCCCAGGGGGCCCATTCAGTTAATCACTTTGTGGATGCCTTTCAGGTGAAATCCTAGAACCTGCCTCCAACCCTCAAGATTATTTAAAGATCCCACCACTAGACGATCTCCCTGGCCCTTGGACTGTACTTATTTACCTTCCCACACAATCTCTCTTCCCAGCCCTCACCCCCAGCTGCCCCAACCTCACACACCCCTTACCTTCCAACCCCCACCCTTCCCACTGTAGAGGTGGGTACCTTTCTGTGGACACTCCACTGGGTGTGTTGTTTATGAAGCTTTGGGGGCAGAGAGGAGCAGATGAAACCCTAAAATATTTAAGAGAGTCGTCTCAAGTGTGTTTTGGCATTGGGGTAGCAGAAGAAGGTTATATTTGGCAGTTATATTGAAATGATTATTGACCCACAGATGGATCTGGGAGAGACGATCAGGATTGTATTCGCTACCGATGTACAAAGCCTGCTGCTTTGACTTCTCAGCAGCCCCTAACCTTCCAGCAATGGGAGATCACGTGTGTGTTCTGTGGCTCTCTTCTCCACTAAAAATAATGATTCTCAGGTGGGTTCAGGCTTCTTTAATAAATCGAACAATCAAGAAAAGACACCACGCCACTTTGGAGTCTCAAAAGCAAGTTCATTATCTCCGGCTTTGGTATTTGTTCCCCGTGTCGCCTGTGCGTAAGGTCTTTGTTCACTGGCTAATGCTTCTGTTAAGCACCTCGTGTGTGTTTTTCTGTCTGGCTACTCTGTGGCATAGGTAACTGTGCCGTGGGGTCTGATAGACATGGTGAAGGTGTAGGAACGGAGCCTGATGTTTGTGGTGAGATAATGATTTTCATGAATAAGGATGCTTGCCGGGCCTTATTGTGGGCCATGTTTTTGGAATGTGTAACATAATGTTCTCTAGTGGGTAGTAAAAATAAGGAGACTCAACCTTCGGGTTTGTCATTTTATGTGTGTATGAATAAATCTTTAATTCCTCGCATAGGAATTTTTATCCTGCTCATAATAAATCCAAGATTTTTAACAGTCATTTCCCTGCTGATTTGATGTAGCGTCTGTGGGGTTTTTCTTGTTGTGAGCCTAGTTAAGAATGTTTAATTGATAATTCAACTGATTCTGAATGGAGCATTTTTTGTAACCTTCCTAAAATGGATATTTGTTGGGGTGAGGGTGGGTGGGCATAATAGGGAATTAGTTTCTTTTTTTGGTAAATTGGAAATTAGGTTGTGTCCAGCAAACATTCTCTAAGGCCTTTAAACTTCTTGGCCAGACACTCCAGTTTTTTCCGGGATACATCTAGTTGCCAATAGTGCATGCTACAGAGACCACTGTTGCAAAAGACTTAAAGTAAAACGTCAGTTCTGGGAAAATAGAGGTTATGAGATAACAAGAAGTTGGTATTTTTTTTCTCCCTGCATTTCCTATATAGTGCTCCCCTATGTGGGCTGGAGGAGTGACAGAGCCAGGCAGCTCTGTTGCCTGGTATTTGGACATGATATGAGGGCAGTAAGGGATAGGTGTTTTCTATTAATTAATGAATTAACTCAGACTTAGTAAAAGGCCAGTGATAAGGAGAATAAGTTTCAGGTCAGAAACAGTATCCATTTGATAGGTGTACCATGTTTTAAGGCCTAGTTTTTGAATTTTCACTGTTGGGGGGTGGGGAAGGGGAGGGAGAGGGGGATTGGAGAGAGGTTGGGTGGGGGACGCTGGGAATAATTGCAGTTTGAGGTGGTGGGCATGCTGATGGTATTGATCTGCTCACCACATCTTGGACACAGTATCTTGGGCACAGGTGCTGATGGTCAGCTCTGTGCCCCATGAATATGTATAACCAATAAAAATTTTTAAAAATGTAAAATTGAGTTAGCAAAAGAACATGACATTCATATCTTAAGACAAAAGCAACAAGAGAGACATTTGAGGTTCTGATAGGAACGTTTTGAATTTCTGAACAGACTAAAAATCTCATTTCAAGCCAAGTCTTGTACTTTTGTTGAGTGGACATGGATTTGAAGTGCAGTGGAAGTGAACTCTTGTAGAGGAAAAGAGAATCTCTGATTAGTTTTGTTAAAACAGCTCCTGGAACAGATGCGATAAAACATATTAAAATGGCTACTCTGGTTAAAGGTTAGAGCCAGATGGAGGGAGGAGGCTGGTTGTCATCCCCAGAGCTTTGCTCCCTTACAGGTTGTCCTTGAACAAGTAACTTAACCTTTCTGTGACTGCCTCAGTTTTCCCTCTGTAAAGAAATATTCTGTGTCACTCTTATTGGGACATTTGTGAGACTGACTTACTGATAGCCAGTTGGCGGGGAGGTATTTTTAGACACAGTTTCTGACTTCAGTGAATAAGCAATGTTGGGTTACTTTTTATCTTGTGGGGCAGAATAACATACTCTGTGATTGATAGACTCACCACATGTCACAGTGTGGTTAATTTCTTCTTCTTCGTGCTTTTTTGTAGACGTGTTTCAGATTTCCTCAAGTTACTTTCTGTCTTTGGCAGGCTTGTAGGCCCGGCAGCATACCTGTGCTAATCAAAGACAGTCTGAAGGGAGTGACCTGCTTTAGGCTTTATTAGTTTGGCAACGTTTTAATTCTTACGCAACTCTGGATATGTTTATGGCACTATGTAAATGTTACATAAGAACATGGAGGCTGAGAGGTGGCCAGAATGGTGACTATGAACACAGGAAGGTTAGACTGAGGACTTCATCGGAAAGGACCTTGGGAATTTACAGTCAGCACAGGAAGAGGCTGCTTTATTTTCCTCTAAAAACCTTTTTAGATGATTGTGTCTTTCAGGTGGACTGCTGTGTTATAAATAGGTTTATTCTCCACCGGTGAGCTAATTGTAACCTTGCTACCAAAATATGAATCAGTAAATGATGAGATATGCAGCTTCTTTCAGCATGTCCCATGGAAGCTGCTTGTTGCATTTTGGAGCATGAGTTGAATTGCATTGCAGTCTGTTCTTATAGCAACTCAGGAGGACAGGGTGTTGAGGTGGAATGGAATTCTCAGTTCGTGGTGCTTTAGTCATCTTTATTTTATTTTTGAAGCTTAAATTAGAATACCAAAGGGGCTCTTTTTGTTTGTTTTTGGCGGCTGGCTGGTAGGAGGATCGAACCCCGGACCTTGGTATTATCAGCACCATGCTCTAACCGACTGAGCTAACCAGCCAGCCCCTCTTTTGTTATAATTTTGAAATCTTTGTTTACTGTTCAATTTTTGCTTGGAGCAGCAGTGAACATTAATTTGGGAATCCTGCCTCTTTGTCTTGAGTTCTTGTGTTACTTGACTGTTGTTGTAGGAGTTGATCTAAGAGGTTCTTATCTTGTTTTTAAAAATCCTGGAGTCCTCTTTCTCATCAGTCCCTCTGATGCCATACGTGCTGCAGGCATCTCTAGCCCCCCCCCCCCCCCCCCCCCCCCCCCCCCCCCCCCCCCCCCCCCCCCCCCCCCCCCCCCCCCCCCCCCCCCCCCCCCCCCCCCCCCCCCCCCCCCCCCCCCCCCCCCCCCCCCCCCCCCCCCCCCCCCCCCCCCCCCCCCCCCCCCCCCCCCCCCCCCCCCCCCCCCCCCCCCCCCCCCCCCCCCCCCCCCCCCCCCCCCCCCCCCCCCCCCCCCCCCCCCCCCCCCCCCCCCCCCCCCCCCCCCCCCCCCCCCCCCCCCCCCCCCCCCCCCCCCCCCCCCCCCCCCCCCCCCCCCCCCCCCCTCTCAGTTTTTCTGTGTCATGCATGGTTTAACCTGAGCTTGGGCTTCAGAGGCATCATCTCTGCTCTTGTCTGTTCTCTCCGCCTGCTGGCTTCTCCATCATGGAAAAATGGAATGCCAAGCAAAAACACAATTTCGGAGAGTATCTGTCTTTTCCTTACTCTGTAGCATTGCCAGAGTTTGGTTTAGCTGTGAAGTTTCCATCTCAGGCAATCTTATCTGCTCTCTAGGTTTTAGAAACTGCCACTTTTCAGGCAGCCCTGGTCATTTTTTGGGTTTTCTTCTCACTTCACCCAGTCTTAAGCCTGCATTTGTCTTGCTAAATATTTTGAATTTAACAATGAAAGTGACTGCCTTTCCCTTTAATGTATCGTGTCACCCCTAGTATTTCGCAATTACATATAAAGAGATTTCTTTATTCGTTTGGTTGGGCGTGTGCCTGGAACAGTTTTTGGCATGGGGAAATAACAAGTTAAACAAAAGTCCCTAAATTTCTACTGTTATGGAACTTATAATAAATAAGTAAACAATTATCAGTCATGAGTGCTGTGAAGAAAAGCAGGTAAGAAGATGTGCTGTAGTGTGGCTGGAGCTCCCATTTCACCTCTCTCAGCCTCATTTTCCTCTGTAATGTGGGCTAATATAGTCAAGTCTCATTGTTTGTGGTGGTTATGTTCTATAAAGTTGCTGCTGACACTGAATTAGTGAATACTGAAGCATTGCTCCTAGGGGATATATGGGGTTAGGTTCCTTTGAGCCTCTCGTCACAATGTTTTCATCAACTGATCAATACATAACCTTGTGTTATGTGTTTCTGTTTAAAGACACCTTATTTAATACATATTGTTGATTCATTAACATTGAACTCAACTAACAACAGCACTATAACTCATGCCTGAGCCAAGCTTATCCTTTTTGTCTGCCCACCCTTTTCTCCCCCAGGATCAGTAGCTATTGAGCAATTTTTTTCTATCTTTTATCAAGCCGAATGCTGAGAGGGATACTGAGGAAAGAATCTGTCCTTGCCCTTTAGAAGTTTACACACAGATTGACTTTTCTTCTGTTAGTGTTGAAACTACCACTAACTATGGGAGCTCTTCTCATTCACTGGGATGACAGTAGTAATAAAAGCATCTGATTTACTGATTGCTTACTGTATACTCAAGCATTATGCTAAGCACTTGTATTCGATCATTTACTCTATACAGCTATTCTCTGAGGTGCTCTTATCCCCATTTTACAGATGGGAAAACTGGAGCACAGGGAGGTTAAGCAGTGGGTGCAAAATCTGTCTTACTCCAAAGCATGTGCTCTAAATACTGTACTGTATGCTATGATGACTATAAAAGTGATTTTCTTTTTTTTTTTTTTCCTTTTTGTCTTTTTTTACTGACCGGTAACGGGATCGCAACCCTCGGTGTCGCGCCCCTACCGGGGACTGGCAACGGGATCGCAACCCTCGGTGTTGCGCCCGCACCGCGCTCAGCCAGTGAGCGGGAACCGGTCTCCACATGGGATCCGAACCCTTGGCGGGAGTGCCACCACGCTCCCAAGCGGTGCACTCTCCAGTGCGCCACTGGGCCGGCCCTAAAAGTGATTTTCTAACCAGGCTCTCTGTTACAGCCTCCTGTTTGTCCCCTATCCTACTGCCAGATTTAACTTTGTAAAGTGCACGTTGTCTGTCTGATGGTTCACTGCTTTTATGTGGCTTCTAGGATCACTACAGACCCCTTAGCTTGGCATCACGATCAATCTGATCTGGAGCTGGTCTTCCTTCCTGCCCTTATCTCTGGTTGGAATCTTGGCATTGTTATTGCGTCTGTCAATTTGTTGTGGACCTAATATGCCTTGTTTTTTTGTTTGGGTTTTTTTCTTTTTTTTCACAGCTGGCTGGTACAGGGATCAAGTCTGCTCTAACCAGCTGAGCTAACCGGCCAGCCCCTGTGCCTTTATTTTTCATGGCCCTTTGCCTTTCCTGTTCCTTCTCTCTGGAATGCTTTCCTCCTGTCTTTTCTTCCTGTCTAAACCCAACATCTCCCAGTGTGGTACCTTTGTCCTCCTGTGTTCCCCCAGTCAGTGATTCCATCCACTCTGCTCTTCCCCTTGGTTGTCTGCTTCTGCCACTCTCCCATCCTCCACCCACCAAAAGTTGATGCTAGGAATTGGCTTATTCTTTAAAATGGCTTTGGTCTGTGACACAGCCTTGCATATTTTAAGTACTTAATAAATTTGTTTAATTGAATTCATTCATTTCTTTTCCATCCTCTCAGTAAAATCCTAGGTAAATAATTCCAATTCTGTCCTGGTGTGATTTTATTAGCTCCTTGTATATGTAGCTCCTTGTATATATAGTTTTTTATCCCAGGCACTGAAAAATGGTGTGAACATTTCTGAGTTACTTGGAACATCATAATTTCTTTTCCTGCCTCACCTTTTCATCTCTGTTTATTCTATCACCTACCCGCTTTATTCCAGCCAAATGAACTTGATCTCAACCTCATTAGTTTTATTCTCAGTCTTGGCTGATTTTTATCCCTCCTATATTGTCCCGGTTGCCTGAAACAATCATTCCTATCTCTCTTCTCACTCAAAACCGTGACATACACTGTCTCCTTTCTACTCATCCATAGTATAGTAAATAGGTCAGGAAGAAAATAGTGGTGATAAATATCCTCCCCTGCCTTAATGAGCCAGAAGTATGTCTATTTAAATATAACAAAGAAAACATTGATTTTACATGTCCGTTACAAACTATAAGGAAAGGAGAAATACCAAATTTCTCGTAGATAGCTGAGTCTGTACACTTAGGTCCTAGGAACACTGGACACACTTCCTCATAATGACACCACTCATTCTAGTTTTTCTTTGACATTCTCCTGGGCAGCAGGTGGGCCCTTGCTAAATGTTCAGGTATTTACAGTCAGCCATAAATTAAGTTGCAATGACAGGTCTCCTTAGCATAAACATCAAACAGCTCCTTTGAGTGAGAACAAAGCTTTCATTCTCTAGACCTGAGGCTTAAGGTTGAACTTGTTGAAACAGCTCTCTAGGGTTGGGTTTGTCTCCAAGTAGAATGTCAGAAAGGCAAGTTTGTAGAATGGATATAGTGTGGAGCCGGCTTTTCAAACACCTTTCTCTTATGCAAACCTCGTTCTGAGACCTTTTCCCAGAGTGGAATGAAATGCCAAGCTTATCAAGTGTCTTATTGTTAAATCTGGGTTTTTTGGCTCCCCGCTTCATACAAATAGCTTCCTTTAAATCAGTTATCTTTTTTTCTAAGTGCTTTTTACCAGTACATTTTTTGTTTTTTTTTTTTTCTAGATACCAGCAACTACACATGTCAAATTTGACATAGTTATAGCTCCTGGGTACTTGAAAGCTTTTTGTTTTGTTTTAATGTATTTTAAAATCTAATTTTGATGATTGCGAAAGTGAAATGTAACATCATTTTTACAAATAGCATGTGGTTGCTTTACTGCAGCAAGGTTTTTCTACTTAGGCTGGTTAGAACTTTGGCTGCTAGTACGTTATCAGTTCCCAGTTCTGCCTGCCCACCCTTTTCTCTCCCAGGAGAACCAAATATTACCTTTATTTTGTGACAGTTTAGTGCCAGGCACTTCCATTTTCTAACCTAATCAAGATTTTTATAAAAATTCTGGCAGTTGTCTAGATCAGTATCTATTGAACAATTTTTTCTATCTTTTAAAACAGTGAAACCCTTTTAAAAAAGAAAATGTAGAAATGTATATGAAACCAGTGAAAGCTGAGCAACTCTGGCAGACCCCCTTCCCATTCCTTAAATTATTAGACTAAGATATATTAAGTACAGTGCTGTTTGCCAGGCACTGTGCTAGATATAAGTAAGAAAGTGGTGGTAAGGACACTGGTTCCCACCTTGTGGAGTTCAGAGTTTCCTGAGATGTTGTGGAGAGCCTAGGGATTCAGGAAGAACACAGTCTGAAAAACACTGTGTGCTCCAGTTTTTGTTTTTGTTTTTGTTCCCCCTGTGCACGTATTTGGTTTTTTTTGTTCTCGTAGCTGTGGTTATTTTATACATATTATTTTGCAAATATGGACTTATGGTAGTTTTTAATTGTGGTAAAATATGTATAACAGAAAATTTACCATTTTAACCATTTAAAAGTGGCGTTAAGTACCTTCATAATGTTGTGCAAGCCGTCACCACCATGTAGTGCCAGAACTTTTTCATTATCCCAAAAGAAAACCCTGTACCCATTAAGCTGTCACTTTCCCCCATCCCAAACTCCTGACAACTGCTAACCTGCTTTCTGGATATTTCACATAAATGAGATCATATAATATGTGGCTTCTTTCACTTATAATGTTTTCAAGGTTCAACCATATTGTAGCATGTATTGATAGTTTATTTCTTTTTATGGATGAATAATATTCCATCATATGAATATACCACATTTTGTTTATCCGTTCAGTATTTGATGGACATTTAAATTGTTTCTACCTTTTGACTGTTGTAAATAGTGCTGCTATGGATATTCATTTACAAGTTTTTGTTTGAGCACTTGTTTTCAATTCCTTTTTGTATATACCTAGGATTAGAATTCCTGGGTTATATGGTAATTCTATGTTTGACCTACTGAGGAACCATCAATCATTTCTCCACAGCAGCTGCACCATTTTACATCCTTCTCAGCAACATACAAGGGTTTGGGTTTCTCTAAATCTTCACCAACACTTGCTATTTTTCATTTTCTTACGGTCTTCCTAGTGGGCGCAAAGTGGTATTTCATTGTGGTTTTGGTATGCAGTGGAATTTGAAATGCATTTGAGATGATGTTGAACATCTTTTCATGTGCTTGTTGGCCATTTGTATATAACTTCGGAGAAATATCTGTTCAAGTCCTTTGCCTAGTTTTTTTTTTTTGTCTTTTCGTGACCGGTAAGGGGATCGCAACCCTTGGTGTGGTGTCGCCCACACCGCGCTCAGCCAGTGAGCGCACCGGCCATTCCTATATAGGATCCGAACCCGCAGCAGGAGTGTTGCTGCGCTCCCAGCGCCGCACTCTCCCGAGTGCGCCACGGGCTCAGCCCCCTTTGCCTAGTTTTTAACTGGGATTTTGTTGCTGTTGAGCTGTGGGAGTTCTTTACATATTCTGGATTCTAAGCCCATTATCAGATATCTGACTTGCAAATATTTTCTCATTCTGTGGGTTGTCTTTTCACTGTCTTGATATTGTCCTCTGATGCACAGAAGTTGTTAATTTTGATGAAGTCCAGTATATCTATTTTTCTTTTGTGCTTTTGATGTCATGTCTAAGGGACCATTGCCAAATCAAAGGTCATGAAGATTTACCCCTGTTTTCTTCTAAGAATTTTACAAGTTTTAGACTATAAGTTTTAGCTCAAATATTTAGGTCTTTGATCTATTTTGAGTTAATTTTTGTGCATGGTGTGAAGTAAGAGTCTGACTTCATTCTTTTGCAAGTGGATATCCAGTTGTTTCGTACCATTTGTTGAAGAGACTTTTCTTTCTCCCTGAAAGTTCTAGGCACTCTTGTTGAAAATGACTTGATCACATATGCATGGGTTTATTTCTGGACAGTCAGTTACGTTCCGTTGATCTATATGTCTGTACTTAGGCTGGTACCACACAGTTTGATAATTATAGTTTTGTAGTAAGTTCGAAATTGGGAAGTGTGGGGCCGGCCCGGTGGTGCACTGCTACAGTGCGCCACTTGGGAGTGCGGTGGCGCTCCCGCCGAGGGTTCGGATCCCACATACAGACCGGTTCCTGCTCACTGGCTGAGCCAGGGGTGGGAGCAACACCGAGGGTTGCGATCCTGTTGCCGGTCCCGGTCCGGTCCAGGCGCGACACTGAGGGTTGCGATCTGTTGCCGGACACGAAAAAAGACAAAAAGGAAAAAAAAAAGAAATTGGGAAGTGTGAGTCTCCAAAGTCGGAGAACTTTGTTCTTTTTCTTTCCCCCCAAGATTGTTTTGGCTATCCAGGCTCATTTGCAATTCCATATGAATTTTAGGATCAGTTTTTCCTTTTCTGCAAAAAAGCCCATTGGGGCTGGCTGGTTAGCTCATGGTACTCATAACACCGAGGTCAAGGGTTCTGATTCCTGGACCAGCCAGCCACCACAAAAAAAAAGGGGAGGAGGAGGCTATTGGGATTTTGATACAGATTGCTTTGAATCTCATTTCTTATACAATTTATATATAATATATAATCATATTTAACTAGTATATATTATGTATAACTTAACTAATTTGTGTTGGTGGACAAGTTGGGCTCTCAACTTTTCATTACCCAATTTGCAAAAAAATTCCTCTTAAAAATATATTAGTAGAGCTAGAAAACCCTGGAGGAATATACATCAAACATGTAATAGTAAATATTTTCAGGGCAGGAATCAAGAGGGCTCTCAATCTCTACATTATATATTTCTATGGTGTTTGAAAAAATTTTTTAACAAGGAAATATGTATTACTTTTGTAAGCAGAAAGAAAAAAAACCTAGTAAAGTGCATAAAAAAACCCAAAACCTGGTATACAATATTCATAATAGCATAGGTAACATTTACAGTGATTGGACCTCCCTACCAAGAAGAATTCCCCAAAATGAAATATTAGAATACTAGAAACCTATAGATTAAAAAAGATGTAAGATTTCCTCCTTACTCTGTTATTTTTTTCCTTGCAAATTATCTGTTGAACAAACCAAGCTGTTTGTCCTATAGTTTCCCATGTTCCAGATTTTGCTGGCTGATTCCCTGTGGTGTCATTTAACATGTTCCTCTCTCCTCTGTATTTTGTATAAATAACAGAGTAAGGGGGAAACCTATAGATTGAAAAAGATGTAAGAGGGCCGAGCCCGTGGCGCACTCGAGAGAGTGTGGTGCTGGGAGCGCAGCAGCGCTCCCGCTGCGGGTTCGGATCCTATATAGGGTTCGGATCCTATATAGGG
The DNA here is from genome assembly GCF_000696425.1 of Galeopterus variegatus. Taxonomy (NCBI): domain Eukaryota; kingdom Metazoa; phylum Chordata; class Mammalia; order Dermoptera; family Cynocephalidae; genus Galeopterus; species Galeopterus variegatus. The sequence continues at coordinate 264,671 of NW_007726335.1, read as the reverse complement.
ATGACCGGTGCGCTCACAGTGCTCACTGGCTGGGCGCGGCGCGGCCGGTCTCAAAAAGGACAAAAAAAAAAAGATGTAAGAGACCTCTCAGCTAGTGAAAGGACCATATTTGGATTCAGATTTGAACAAACCAACTGTTAAAAAGTTTTTTTGAGGTAATAGAGGGCTTTTGAACATTTACTGAATATTTAATGATATGAAAGCTAATGTCAATTATTTTACATATGATAATGAAATTGTGGGAATCTGGGCAATTTAAAATATAACTTGTAGAATATTCCAGTATCAATAATGAAAAACTAAAGGTTTTTAAAAACATTAAAGGTTGGAGGAACATGCTAGAAAATCAATGGCTGAGAATCATGGGAATATTTAACATTCAGTTGTGCACTTAACTGTATAGGCACTTTGTTAAGAGCTTTATATGCTGATTATCTTGTTCCTCAGAGCTATCCTATGAAGTAGACTCTGTTATGACCATTTTATAATTAGGCAGCTAAGGCCAGTGAGCTTAAGAAAGCTTACCCAGTGTTGCTCAGCTAACAAGTGATGGAGCCAACATTCAACTGAGGCTGTCTGACCTAGAACCTGTTAATCACTATATTTGTATCTCCTTAGAGGTGTTCTTGATAGTAGAGGAGATAGCAGAGAAACTGAAAGAATTATTTCTTCCATTTTGTTGAAACGTATACTAGGGAAATACCCTGAAATTCTTTTAAAGTGAACAAGCTGTAGGTGTTAGATACCCTTCAAGGTGGTTAAAGGATTATAGTCTTGTGTTCATAGTTGTTTGCAGTAAATTTTACTTTATTTTGAATTTAAATAGTGATAAATGTGTGGGATGTTTTAGACCTAATTAAAGAAGCAGGTCTTTGTGGCAAATTGTATTTCCAAAATGACTGGAGCTGCATATCCCATCTCAACGTGTTCTTCTTCCAGTACAACTTTGACACTCCTCTTGCCAACAGGGGTGGGGGGGTGTCTCTCCCTGCCCCCCCCCTTGAATTTGGGTGGAGGCTTGACTACTTCGGCCTGTAGCTGAAGTACATGGTGGACATGATGCTCTGTGACTCTAAAGCTAGGCCATTAAAAAGATAGTTTCTGCCTGGTTCACTCCTTTTGGGACCTTGCTCCAGGGAAGCCAGCTATCATGCCGTGGCCTAAGTTAGCCCATGCAAAGGGCTACTTGGAGCGGACCGTGTAAAGAAGAACCAAGGCCCCCATCCAACAGCCAGCATCAACCGCCAGATGTGAGCATGAATGAGCCTTCAGGTGATGGCAGCCCCCAGCCTTGGAGTCTTCTGTCTGAAGCTCCAGGCACTGCGGAGCAGACAAGCTGTCCCTGCTGTGCCCTGTCCAAATTTCTGCCCTACACAATCCATGTGCAGAACAAATGGTTGTTTTATGCCACAAAGTTCTGGGGTAACTTGTTACACAGCCACAGTAACTGGAACAATATTCTTTTTTCCTCCCATCTTGAAGGACTTTAAGGTTGTCATAAATGGCCATTTTTGAGCACATATTTAGTTTGAACCTAGTAGAATTCAACCTTGGAAATGCAAAGGTGAGTGAAACACAGTCTATTTCTTTAAATGTCATCTCAGCCAGAAGACTGTTTGATTGATCTGTTACTCCTGACTGTAAAGAGATTTCCAGAGAAACCCTGGTTGCTATAATGCTGGGACCTATAATAAGAGTTAGGGCCACTGAACCCAAGAAAACATTATTATTCACTCGAGGGAAGGTGACAGTATGGTTTCTCTAAGGCCCAGGCACTTTTAGGAGGAACTTTTTTTTTTTTTTTTTTTTTTTTTTTTTTTTTTTTTTTTTTTTTATAGGTAAAATATACTGTATTAACGCAAAATTTACTGAAGTTGGTAAATTTTACTTTGTTAAGTAAGGAAATACTCCTCTTTTGAGAAAAATACATGCTGAAGTATTTAGGGGTAAAGGGCCATTGTGTGTGTAATTTACACTCATCTAGTTAAGAAAAATTCAGAGAAAGAGTGAGAGAGGAGAGAGTGCAAATGTCAAAGCAAACAGAATAAAATGTTCACAATAGTAAAGATATACCAGTGTTCCTCGTATTATTTTTATTTTTATTTTTTATTTATTTATTTATTTTTTTGTCTTTTTTCCGTGTCCGGCAACGGATCGCAACCCTCAGTGTTGCCCCCGTACCGGACTGGGGACCGGCAACGGGATCGCAAGCCTCGGTGTTGCTCCCGCGCCTCGCTCAGCCAGTGAGCGGGAACCGGTCTGTATATGGGATCCGAACCCTCGGACGGGAGCGCCGCCGCGCTTCCCAAGCGGCGCACTATCCAGTGCGCCACCGGGCCGGCCCCTAGGAGGAACTTTTTTAGGAGATAAATATGTGTATGAATAAAGAGAAACTAAAAGACTTAAACTAGACTTTCAAATTCCTTAATAAGGTCTGTACAAGGGGTTATTTTAAAATCACAACAGAATTAAAGGAATTTACACTGTGTAAAAAGAACTGTTTTGAAAAATAAAGTGGGGATAAAGCACCACTTCTGTAATGCTGGTAGAGTCGCGATATGAAGTAAGGAGGTCATAGTGCAACCTTGAGGGTTTCAGTGGCACTGTTATCTCAGGCCAGGACATACCAGCTCCCTGGAGGTAAACTGCAGGAAGACAGGGTGAGGCTCTTTGGTCAGAAAACCAGCTGAGTGAACTTGATGTTGTGCGGGTACGGTGCATTTAGGGTGATGTGAATAATATTTGCAGGGAGATAAGTCTAATCCTCCTGAAGACGTTCCTAGTGCAGTTGTGGTCCTGGAAGGCTAGGAGTGCAGGACTGTGTCAGAAAGGACGTTGCAGAATGTTGTGTAGTGTAGTGGAAAAAATACTGGGCTTAGAGTCTAGAGACTCGAGTGGGAGATGTGGCTCCATCATTTACTAAGTTTGCCACTGTGAGCCCTTCAACTTCTCTGTGGCTTTACTATCCATAGTGTGGGACAGCTGCACCTGCCTCATACTGAGTTCCAGTGGGGATCACGTGAGAGAACGAATGTGAAAACTCTTGGTAAAATAACACAACAGAGCTATGCAGTGTTTTCTTATGGGAAACAAAACTGAAAACATCGTACCCTGAAACAAAACTCCTGTCTCTGATCCTGAACTCAGAGTTTGTAGAGTTGTGGTCTTTGTTCTATCCCGAGGAAACTGTAGGAGGTTTAGATAAGGTCCAAGGAAGAATAATTAAAATAATCAAGGTTCTTTTCAATCTGACCTGTCTGATGGATGCTCTCATCTGCAAGCATGAGGGCTGAGAGGGATTTTATGAAAAAGTTATAAAACCGTGAGGCATGAGGGCAGCATAGGCTGATTTGGTCACCAAATCTTGCATACTCTAGGACCAGATGGTTGCCCAGTGAAATTCGAAAGAGGCAAGTTTAGTGCTACTAAACAGGACAGTGCTCCACAACTGGTGCTAAATTTGTGAAATTTGTTATCCCCAAGAAGAATTAGTGTAAGTTAAAAATCATAATTACTGTAAATTCAAGGAAGTGTTAGATACATTCATGGACCTTTATCTTTTAGGACAGGCTTGGGGTGTTGCAGCATGCCTCTTACCTTTTGAGCTTGCTGCCATTACACTGTGTCCTCCTACACCTGTTCCCTGGTCATATGGTCTGAGGCAGAGTATTGGGCTGAGTGGCTGTGAGTCCAGCCCTGTACAGCAGTTCTTGGAATTGCAAGGTGAGCCACAGCGTCACTGAGTCCCTTGTCTTTTCTCAACCTGGCTGTGTTGGTGCCTTTGTAAGACGCAGCTAGATAGAGTCTGCCCAAGTTGGGACATGTTAACCTTTCTCAAAACACAACCTCTTTCATGAATCAAATTTGCATTTATATCCTGCCACAAACCACCTTCTAACCGTACTTTGGAACCATATTCAAGTCCTGCCATGGTGGTTTTGTCTTTAGTTCAGGTTTGACTAACTTGCTAATGACAAAAGCCTATGCTAGTGAGGCTTTTGTTCTGACCACTTGTTTATGTGTAGAGTGGTTTCGTCACTCCCCTGTGATTTGGTTTTCAAAATTGTGTTATTTTTACTATGTCTCTTTGGTCATGAAATAAGAGTTTTAGGTATGTATTGTTTATATACACATGTGTAGACTTTTTTTACCTGATGAGTCATTATGAAACAGAGTATAAGGGGCTGTTATCATTAGTCCAAATTTAGCTTTTCAAAGAGAACTGAGTTTAGTCCCTTTCTGGTTAGTCATGAGGAAAATGAGGTTCAGAGAGGCTTAAGTGACTTGCCCCAAGTCATACAACTGGTCAGTGGCAGAGCTGAGATTTGTGCAGCAGCTTCTTGCTGAGATCTTGCTGTGATTTGCCACTTCCTAGTTAGTGGTTAAAGAGGCACATTTTACTTAGGTGGTGTTTTTTGCTTTGTTTTTAGGTTTTACATTGACAGGAGGGATTAATGTTTATTGAGCATCTACTATTTAAATAACTTTTAAAATATGTTATTTCATGTAATTATTAAATAGTCCTGTGAACTGGTTATTAAAAGTCCCACTTTACAGATTAGGAAACTGGGGTGGAAGGTTAATAACTTGCTCAAAGTCATGCGATTAGTATTAGAACTGGTATTTGAGCCTTAGATCTTTCTGACCAGTTCCTGCCATGAGACCCACTGTGGCCCCTAGTGATGGTAGTTCAGACTCTTTCAAGGGCATGGGCTGTAGTGATGGTTTTCTTAAAAATACATCTTTTACAGATTTCTCACTCTGTAAAATATGTAGATGTACACAGATATATGTAGAACAAGCCTTTCTCACGGTACCCACAGTACTCAGCAGATGTTTGGCTAATCTTCATACCATCTCTGTGAGATAAATGGTGTTTTCTGGTTGGGCAGTTGAGGCGCAGATAGGCTCAGGGACTCACCCGGTTCCTTATCGCAAAGCCACATGGCCCAGCTCCCAGTTCCGGTCTTGGTCCTGTCTAGCATAGATTTCACCACTTTTGTTCTTTCCTGTCTTACACCAAGATTGTTTAAGTACTTCCCAAAAATAATGAGCCACGTGTGGGTGTGTTCATTCTCCAGAATGAATCACTGTGAAAGAGGCCATGAACCAACGAAAGGAGAATAAATATCTGAAATCAGAGAGACTCCTGACTCTTCTGCCCCACTAATTGATGGACTCTGAAGTGAGCTCTTTTTTAAAAGGCGGCTGTGGGTTTAGCCTTGTGTGTCTCACTGCGCTCAGAATAGTCCTCTCTTGAAGTTGTTAATTTTCCCTTTCTTGCTTCCCAAAATAGACCCAAGGCTGTTCTCTTTGCCGGACATCACAACACATGTATTGGGAGGTGTGCTCTCCACGGGAAACCTGTTTTGTGCCTGAATGTACATCCCCTCTCACACAAAGGGGAATGGGAGTTGGCTTTCTTGGATTAATGGGATTCTGGCATGAGTAAAAGAGATTTGGATCAAGTATTCTGAGAGTTGCAGATGTAAATTTAAGTTCGCAAGATGAATAAAAGAGGAGCAAATAAGGGTATTTGGGGGGAAAAACGAGATTGCTTAGTCTTTCTGTCTAAAAGGGTTGGAATTGAAGTTCAGGAGAAATTTACTTTTAAAATTCCTTTTATGATTTGGATCCTAGTCTAACAGGTACCTACTTTAAGCTTTCTGTTTTTAAGAAATAGCACTACCTAAGCTCTGCAGCAGGTAGCTGCATGTTTTGGAATTTCTCCCAGAAGAAAGGAATCTGATCAAATGTCGTGGAAAAAATACAGCAGGCATACAATGGAGATCTGCACTGTCTGTCTACCTGTCAGTACTGCCTCTCCTTTGTTCCCTTGGGTGGGAATGGCAAGGCATTGTCTCATTTATAGAAAGCCTGAAGAAGGAGGGTTGGACACTTGAGATATTTAGAATCTGCCTTTGGATTTGAAAAAGCCAAGAGATGCCTTCCAGACTATTGGAGGAAGAGACAAAGACAGACTATTTACAGCCTACACGGGTGAGTTATGACAGGCTAGCTTTTCATGGGACTGGTCATAAATGTCTCTTCTCTAGGAGCTTACCGAGAATGCACTCCCACTTGGGATCCAGACAGTATTCACTGTCTCCCATGCGGTCTGGGACTCAGGTGGTTCCTGCTACCTCCATCCCACATGAGTGAGGGCTTCACTCCATGCTGTGAATCCCAGCCTCAGTATCCTCAGTGGCCAGAGCCACACTCCTGCCCATCCTGAGAGGTCAGGGCTAGGTTAGGCTCATGGGAGACACTGTTGGGGAGAACCAACTGCTGCTGTCTGTGCTATTCTTGTTGGTTGGATAAATAAAGGATTTCGGATTCCAAGGGCTGCTGAACTGGCTTTCGGAGGCGCCAAATTCATTTACAGTAGTTTCCTGTCAGTGGGACACACTTGTGTTTGATACATACCCAGCAAGCCTCGCCAGTCCCAGAGGTGATTGTAGGCACTGCCTATGTGAAAAAAAATCCAGTGTGTATTTGCGTGCACACACACTCACTATCCAGTGGTCTTTCAGGATGGTTTACATTTATTGAGCACTTTTTAGGCACTATCTCATTTAGTCCTCACAATAATTTTATGAGGTAGGCACTAAAATTCCTCTCATTCAAGGATATCCTTTTCGCCCCTCATGAGAGGTGCACCCAAAATGGACTAGAGGGAGGAGGACAGCAATGGAGTGGTCAGGGAAAGCTTTTCAAAGGAAGTGACATTGGAGCTGAATTTGAAGAATCTGTAAGAATTGGGCAGGGGTGTGAGAGCAGGCCTGCTGCATCTGGGAACCTGCAGGCAGGCCTGGTGCTGAGAAAGGAGATGGGGTCAGTAACAACTCCAAGGAACCCTAGATGCTTTTGCATGGAGTGTGTGTGTAGAGGGGGGTGTCCTGTGTTCTCCTTCCTCTCATCAGGCATCTCAGTTTGAAGGGAACAGTAGTTGCTCCATTTCTTACAGGCATGAAATAGAACTTAGAGGGAACCAGTGAGGCCTTGAAAGCCTTGTTTGTGAGCTGGATAAACAGGTGACAAGGTTGTGTCCCAGTTGAAGATATCTTTCTGGCCCCGTCTCTATAAAAACTCCTTACTTTGGAACATCAAGTATGCTAAAGGATTATATTTAAGTTTGGAAGGGGACCCAGCAAAGATCTCACCGTCAGTGTCTGCTCCCAAATTTCCTGCAGCTCTGTGGTGTGCATGCACTAGCTGCCTACAGGCCAACTACACGTGTGAAACAGATGGGGCCTGCATGGTTTCCATTTTCAACCTTGATGGGATGGAGCACCACGTGCGCACCTGCATCCCCAAGGTGGAGCTGGTCCCTGCTGGGAAGCCCTTCTACTGCCTGAGCTCGGAGGACCTGCGCAACACTCACTGCTGCTACACTGACTTCTGCAACAGGATTGATCTGAGGGTGCCCAGTGGTGAGTGCACACCCTCGTGGGGCCAGTGGCTCATCTTGGAGGCAGGCCACCTCTGTCATGTCATCGTTCTCTACTTTTCCCCAGTCCCTTGGTTTGATGATAGGTAAAGGTGTCTTTTGGGTGGTCCCTAGGGTAACAGGGATGGGCTTTCTCCCACGTCAGTTTTGTAGATTAGAGGATGAGAAGGCAGATTTTCAAGTTGTCCCAGAGGTGCCAGCTATTGTTGAGTAGTGGCTGAGCAGCCATAGGCAGCAGTGAACAGTGGAAGAGCCAGGCAGGGATCCCCATGGGAGGATGTGGGGGACTGCTCTGAGAGGATGACCATCAGAGGAACGGGGCCAGAATTGGAAAAGGATGCTGATCAAGGATGAGAAGTACGACATACCATCCCTTTGCAGGTCCACCGTTTAGGAAGTATTACTGGGGAGGTCAAAGGAGTAGGGAGACTGGACCAGAGCTTTGAGGGGCTGTTCTAAGTTGAAGAGAAGAAACTGGCATATGTCTTGGAGGCTGAGCTGGGAGTAGTACCATGGAACATTGTGAGATTGCAAAGTGGGTTGTGAGTTTGACTGTTGAAAGGGGCACCTTCACTAAAGAACCTTGGAATTTGAGAGCATCTAGGTAGACAAACTAGCCCAGTAAGACCAGAGAGATCAAAGGAACCTGAACACACCAACAGGGAGAGGGTCTTCTCCACTTTGGGGGAGGTGCTGGGGATGAGTAAGGCCACGGCTTTCCCTTGTTTTTACTTAGTTCTTTCCCTCCCCTCTCACTTGACCCAGGTCACCTCAAGGAGACTGAGCACCCTTCCATGTGGGGCCCCGTGGAGCTGGTAGGCATTATTGCCGGCCCGGTGTTCCTCCTGTTTCTCATCATCATCATTGTTTTCCTGGTCATTAACTATCATCAGCGTGTCTATCACAACCGCCAGAGACTGGACATGGAAGATCCCTCATGCGAGATGTGTCTCTCCAAAGACAAGACGCTCCAGGATCTTGTCTACGATCTCTCCACCTCAGGGTCTGGCTCAGGTACTGAGTTCTCCAGGCATCGTGTCTGTTGTTGGCTTTCACCACTGTTTCCCAGGTTAGAGTATGCTGGGGAAGGCCGGGGCCTGGTTTGTTTCCACCAGCACTGAATCATTTGATTTCATAATTCTGCTTCTTTTGGAGTCTGACTTGTCATTAGATAAGACTATGGGTTCACAGGAAAATCTTTCATTCCCTGGGATTCCAAAGGTCAAGTGCTAAACTCTCCACTGCAGAAACCCTGCCTCTCTTCAGGTCTTGCAACTGTACATCTCTTAGAATTCAGCCAGTTCCACCTGAGCAGCGGAGTGCTCAATTTAAGGGCCCCTTTTGAGAAACAGGAGTGTGCCGGATTCCTGTGAGGTGATGACAGCTAATCATTGATCTCTGAGCAACCACAAGGGGAGTTTAAGGACACTGAGTAAAGCTTAGAGTAGGGATTTGGTGAATCATTGACTTGTTCCAGTTGCCCAAGGGTTTTTGGTGGGGGTTAAAATAAAGGCAGCTTGGGCTTCCAGCATAGCATCAGCACCACTTCCTGTACTGCCTGTTGTTGACCGAGTCTTTCTCAGATGAGGGAACTGAACCGAACACTGGACCTTGGCGTGAGACCAGAGCTTAGGATGAAGGGAATTTGGGTTGTTCAGGTCTCAGGATATAGCTCAGCTAGCTATTAGATGTGAACATGACTGCAAAAGAGTTTTTTTTAATGAAGATAAACCATTATTTTTGTGGCAGTGGTATTCCATTCTTATAAAAGAAAAATATCCACAAAGATCACTGTGGCCATTCTAGCTAAAACACACAGGATCTTATTTGTGAGAATTTTGTGTGGGGTTTTTTGGTATGTTTCCTTGCTGTGGGACAAGACTATTGTTCTGTAGGGAAATTGTGCCATTAGTCATGGCCAGACATTCCTCCTTGACACAAGGAGTACTTTGAGCTGTGACATCTTCCGAATTTCAGTGGTTTTGCCTTTATTAAGCTCTGCAGTAGAGAACATCAAAATGATGGATATATTTAAAAGCTGCGTATTTTTAGAAACAGAAAAGATATAGGGCTTGTTCTTTGCTGAAAGAGGTAGAGCAGTGGTTAGAACTGCCTGGCTGACTATGTGCCTTGATTTGCTGCTAGAGGAAGTAGCTTGGGTTTTCTGGAGTCTTTTTAAGGTCAAGACCAGCTGAAGCTAGGGAAGTACCATAGTTGTTCTTTAGACTATTTAGTCATCTGGAATAAAATGGTTAATAACTCTTTCTCCCTGGGTGGTTTTAATCCATTCTTCATTCAGAATATACAGTGCTTCCAAGGTGTTGTATTTTTAATAATGTGGTTTTTAAAGTAATAAGTCCATGTTGTTTTTGTGACTTTCAATTCATTTTAATAAATATATGCTGAATACCCTCTGGGTGATATAGGATAAAGAAAGATTAAAAAGAGGCTCACCCAGGATTGGATGGAAAAGACAGGGGTTGTCAGGAAGAGTCTCACAGAAGAGGATGCACTTAAAGGAGTCTTAAAGAGTGAATTGGAATTTTAAGAGAGGTGAGAGGGCATGGAATAAGCAAAACACTGTGAATAAGAGGACAAAAAAGTCATGAAGAGTCACAGTATATTTAAGGAACTTATGGTAAGGAGACCAGCAAGGTATGCTGGTGCTGGGGGATGGGGGAAAACAGGCTGGCCCAGGTGTAAGGGACCTTGGGGGCTGTGCCTTATCTTACAGGTAAGAGGCAGCTATTGAAAGTTTTCATGTGGGAAAATGAATGTTCATTTTTTCCTTTGGAAGGAATTCTGGCCGTGGTGTGGAGGATGAATTCATTCACCAGCCTCCTGATAGGAAGAGTGGGATGAGGCAGGGCTGTGTGTGGTGTGCAGAGCAAGAGCAGGTGAGATGACAGACCAGTTGGAAGTCTTTTTAAGAAGGGCCAGAAGTAGGGCAAGTGCACAGGGGATGGAGAGGAGGGGTCTAATGTGAGAAACATTTTGGTGGTTCTGTACTGTTGTAGTTGAAAGCATAGATAATGGAGACCGTCCTAGATTTTAACCTCTGCTTTGCCACTTATTGCTTGTATGCATTTGAAAGTTACATAACCTTCCTCTGAGCCTGAATTTTCTCGTCTGTAAAACGGGGATAATAACAATACCTACCTTATAGGTGGTTATGAGGAAATGAGGTTATTTATGTAAACCCTGTAGCGTAGAGCCTAATGCATGCTAAGCATGCAGTAGATGGTAGTTCACAACTGCCAGACCTAGGGATTGATAACACATTTGATTAGTTGATCGGGGGAGGGAGTGAGAGTCAAGTCAGTCATGACGGTATGGGTGATTAGATATATGGGAAACACTGAGTGAGTCAAGTGAAGCAGAAGAATCCTGTAAAGACAGTAGAATGATCTTAGGCTGAGCATGGGTGGTCCCGCATTTTGCATCTGGAGCTCCACCTGTGAGCAGAGCTTTGCTCACTTTGGGTTGAGGTGGGAGCCTATGGGCCACACAGCACCGCCCTCTAGTGGCTAATGAGCAGAGTGGCAGCAGTGTCTCAGCACACTGAGACACTTCGTCTTCTCTGCCTTCTTTCCTTCCATCATAATGAAGTGATGGGAGTGGATTGGCCCACATGTGGCTGGCTGAAGACTTGGTAAATCTGGTCAAACGTTTACATTCAAATGTCATCCCTACTGAGAAGAGAAGTCACATAGATAAGCAACAGCTAATCATACGCAGTTCCCTTTCTGTGCTCACTCGTGATCGCACCTGGCTCAGCCTTCTGTAGATTACCTAGACATAGTGCAGGGACAGCTGCAGCTCTCCATGCATGATGGACCAGTGTAGAATGGAGACACAATTTTAAGGACCTTTCCAGTGTGGCAATGAGTGTGGGGGTTACAAAGTTTAGCAAATTTGCAATGTCAGGTTTCTTTCCATTCTTTGGTCCACAGGGTTACCCCTTTTTGTCCAGCGCACAGTGGCTCGAACCATCGTTTTACAGGAGATTATTGGCAAGGGTCGGTTTGGAGAAGTATGGCGTGGACGCTGGAGGGGTGGTGATGTGGCTGTGAAAATTTTCTCTTCTCGTGAAGAACGGTCTTGGTTCCGGGAAGCAGAGATATACCAGACGGTCATGCTGCGTCATGAAAACATCCTTGGATTTATTGCTGCTGACAATAAAGGTAAAGGGCTGGTTACAGGGTGTCCCAAAGACGGCAGCATTTTTAGATGGAGTGGTGACTAGAGAAATGGGACAGCTGTAGACACACAGCTCTGTTTGCCTCCATAGTTATTTCTCACAGAAAGAGAATCTGAATAAGGCCATAGCGCCCAAACTTTTCTTGAGATATGGAGCCTTTTATTACGTGAAAAGCTTATACAGAAACTTTTATTCTGTGAAAAGCTTATACAGAAACCCAGGTTACTGAGCAAATAAGCAGTTATTAAACAGGTAAACAATGGGCCGGCCCGGTGGCGCACTGGATAGTGCGCCGCTTGGGAGCGCGGTGGCGCTCCTGCCGAGGGTTCGGATTCCACATACAGACCGGTTCCCGCTCACTGGCTGAGTGAGGTGTGGGCGCATGTTGCGATCCCGTTGCCGGTCCCGGTCCGGTACGGGTGCGACACTGAGGGTTGCGATCCGTTGCCAGAAACGAAAAAAGACAAAAAAAAGGAAAAAAAAAAAAAAAAAAACAGGTAAACAAGATATACCCCCTCACCCTTCCTGCTCGTTTCTTTTCCTGGACATTCTCTCAAATTCACCCCCAGCGTTGTCTCTGCAGGGCTCCAATAAGTTTATTTTGAAAATCGCTGGATTGGGGAATTGTGGCCTTAGCATGCCGGGAAGGGGTAACCACAGCAAAACATGTAGTCCATGTTCTGGATGTAACCAGCCTCGTAGACACTTTACAGTGGAGCGGCCATAGAAGACCTGCCTCTCCCCGAAGTGTCACCTAGTGGCCTTCAGGCTCAGCTTTTGATCTGGCCTGTACCCGGGGTCTCTTATTTCCTCCTTCCTCTCCTTTTTTTGCTCTAATTTTGTAGTATCTCCTGTATGCCCAGGCATATCCCTGTTTTTGAGGACCTCACTGACCAGCCAAGGGACAAGTGAACTAACAATTATAGGAGGGAAATGCAGGCTGTTCTAGTGAGCAGAGCTTGGGGGTGAGTCACACCTGAGCTTGATTGAGACACCTGAGCTTGATTGTGGCAAGAGGTGCTCAGGAAGAAAAATCCATGGGAAGGCCACTGCAGACATGTGCCAAGGAGAGGTGTGTTTGGGACCCTGCAAGTAGATTGCGATGGCTATGTCACAGCAGAAGTCAGGGATAGAGAGAGGTAGGCAGAGGCCAGACTATGAGGGGATTGTATTTCATTCTGAAGATAGTGGGTAGTAATTGAAATTTCATTTATTAATAACATTTATTCACTACTGTGGGCCAAGACCAGCTGCTTGGATCATCTCATGTAAGAACAAGACACAGTTCAAAATAGCTAGAAGAGAGGATTTTGAATGCTCTCACCACAAAGAAATGATAAATGTTTGAGGTAATGGATATGCTAATTACTTTGATTTGATCATTACACAGTGTATACAAGTATTGAAACATCACACCATACCCCATAAATACGTATAGTTATTATGTATCAATTAAAAACAAAATAAAACTTAAAAAAAAAAAAGAACCAGAAACAGTCTGTGCCCTCACAGAGTTTCCAGGAGGAGGGTGACAGCACATGGCAGTTAGTGCACCTGGAGTGCAGAGCGGGCCACGAGGTGACGGGGTTCACGCTTCAGAAGACTCTCTGGCAGCTGTGGCTGTTCGCACCTGTGGCACAGTGAATTTTAGAAGTTAGAAGATGCTAAGTATTTGTTTTTCATTCCTAAAACAACAGCAGACTGCTCATTCTTCACATTTCTGTGGGGGTTTGTAATGGCCTCAGCTGCCCCCGAGCTGAAGAGTCTCGGACTCGGATACAAGGGAAGAGGAGGAAGGGAGAGTTTCTTACTCCCTCTGAGGAAGCTGTGCCTTTTTAAAACAGCCTCATCTTTTGATGACATTTAAATCTTACATATATTTAAAGGATCAAAAGATGTCTTCCCTTTTAACTTATTGGCAAGGTCCGCAGGACTTCGGGGCTGGTTAGAGTGAGAACACTGTGTTGGGTGGGCCCCTCATTTGTGATTAGAGGAGGGAAAATTTGTACGTGTCCGGAGCCCTTCCTTTGATTCTGGTGGCTTGTGTGAGTAGGGAGCTGGCTGTCGGAACCCACGTTAGGGCCAGGGAAGGAAAACACTGGCCTCCTTCCTTCTTGCCTTTTTAACATGATATATATAGTATGGTGCCCTGGAACTAGCACCAGCCTGGAAATTGGGAGATCTCAGTCCAATTTTTAGTCTTCCTATTGACAGCAGCATTGCTTAATTAGATTGCCAGCTTTGGCATTTCTTTTCCTCCCTCCCCCCTCTTTCTTTCCCTCTCCCTGTCCCCTGTCCATCCCTCTCCACTGCCCTCCCTTTCCTTCCACTGCTCCATGCATAAAAGAGAGAAAATGAAGTGTAACCTATCCACTTTCCATTGCACTTCTGAAGGATAAGGTAGCCTCTCTGGGAATACTTGGAAGTGGTGGGCTATTCATGCATTGAGAAGTGTTTTTTTGGCCTGGAATACAGTATGCATAGAGGAGATCTTTTCTCCTCCCACAGAGAGCTCACAGCCCAGTAAGAGCGATAAGCTGAAAAGAAGCATTACCAGTGAGATAGGTGCTGGGGTCAGACTGTGTTCAAAGGGCCAGGGAGTGCAGAGGAGGGTCTTGGAGGCGTTCCCCCCGGCAGAGGTGCATGTGGTTCCAACACATAGATGAGCGAGTCCGGTCAGGATCAAAAGCAGCCTTGCAGACAAAACTGATGATCCCGGTTACTTCCCTTGCTCACATGCTTTCTCTTTCCTGGATTCCTCACATTTCACATGTGGCGTAAGGTAGAGAGCTATGCAGAATGCTACAGCCCGCCTAGAAGAAATAAGGGAGCAGGTCTATCCAAGAAATGCCATTCCTGTGTCCTTACTGGTGCCTAGACTGGTGACTACTGCAGATGAGATGGGCATCAGGAGCTGTGGGTCAAAGGTTTGAGTCTAGGTAGCTATTAGGCCTTGTGTTGTACACATTCTTCCCTTCCAACCCTAAGCTTTTTGCTGAGGGTATGCCTTTTCTGGAACTCGTGTGTGGTTCTCCACAGATAACGGCACTTGGACACAGCTGTGGCTTGTGTCTGACTACCATGAGCATGGCTCCCTGTTTGATTATCTTAACCGGTACACAGTGACCATCGAGGGCATGATCAAGCTGGCCTTGTCTGCTGCGAGTGGGTTGGCACACCTGCACATGGAGATCGTGGGTACTCAAGGTGAGTGGACCCAGCCAACAGTGGCGTGGGCAGAACTTTCAAGTGTGTACTGTCCAGAGGTGGTTTTTACTGAGAAAGTTGGGGCTGGACTTCAGGAACTGTAGACTGATCTTGAGCTTTATTTGCATGAAATCAAGAGCGATCTCTTCACTTCTGTTTTTAGAACTTCCTCAGGGAACTCTGTGACATCAGTGTTCAGTCATTTGTTAATCAATGGCTTAACACAGTTGTTATTAAGTAGTAATCATCTCAGAACCCCAGGTATGTATGTAAAAGAATGGAACTAAAGAGATAAACCAGTGCAACAGGAGCATCAGTCCAGTCATTTCACAAATTCATTGTCGGGGCAACTGGCTTAAGACTGCTTGGTGGATTAGACACTGGGCTTTACTAATCTAGGAAGGCTTTCCTGGAGGAAAAAGACCCTGAGCTCCACTGCTTGTTGACCGAAATATTGGCTCTTTGGGAGATCATGGATCTTGTCACAGTGGCAAGTATGATCTCTGATGCCTGGTAAACCAGGACAACAGCCCCGCTGGCCACAATGGAAAACCAGCCATGAAAGTTGGATCCTGTTCCTAGCCTATGCAGTGAAATTAGGTAGCCTCTTCTTTGAGCCTCCTTGATCCTGAGAAACTAGCCACTGCAACAACTTCTCTTTGAATTCCCTTCAGGGAAGGTGAGTAGTAGTATTAATAGTAATATTAGCTAATACACATGCCTTTGCAAGGTCTTTACTTGCCTGAATGATTGCATTTAATCCTCACAATGTTCCTATGAAGTGAGTACTGTTCTGATTTTATGGATTAAAAGACCAAGGTACTAATGGGTTAAGTCACTTTTTTGGGTCACAGGTTAGCGGGAGGCAAAGCCAGGACTTGAACCCACACAGTCTGGCTGTAGAGTCTGTGCTTTTAACATTTATACTATCTTTCTTCAAAGATCCCTGGTTTTTTCTCTTCCAGGGAAGCCTGGAATTGCTCATCGAGACTTAAAGTCAAAGAACATTTTAGTGAAGAAAAATGGCATGTGTGCCATCGCAGACCTGGGCCTGGCTGTCCGTCATGATGCAGTCACCGACACCATTGACATTGCCCCAAATCAGAGGGTGGGGACCAAACGGTAGGAAGGCCCTGGCTCTGCCCTTGCTCAACAGCTTGTCCCAAGTATCCACATGTGCCATTTCCCGTATGCGCAGGAGGAGGAGGTGTGGTCTTTGCTCTCAGACAGCTGAAGGTTGAGTTGAACATCCACTCCCCATACTGGGAAGCTACACAGTTGCATCTAACATATGCGAGTGCCAAGAGCACAGCTCCATAGAACCATACACACATAGGTATCGGTGGTATTTGAGGTGGGGGCAGCACAGAAGGAGAATCTAGAGCAGGATTTAGAAGGGATAGGCACCAGGGTTGGCTGTGAGGGGAGAGGGAAAATATTGCAGTCCAAAGGGGTGGCTTGTGCAGAGACCCCTCAGGAGTCAGAGAGCGTGTTCTACTTGGGATTTGGAGAGCAGGTTTGCCAAGCTAGACAGAGCAGAAGTAATCTAGGGTAAAGCTTGGAGGCCTGCTTTCCACCTCACACAAGGGCGAGGGAAGAAGTAAGGAATTGTGATTCCAGACTTTGTGACCTCATGAATTGGAAAGGGAACTGCCTTGCAATAGGACCGAAGAGGGGGTCTGTTTGCTGTCTAAATGGATTTCATTAAATTGTGCTGATTTTTTCTTTCCTTTTGACTTGAGTGATTTGAATGAATGACCCAGGTAGCAATGAGGTATTATGTACTATTACTGCCCATGTGACCTACAAGTACCTCTGCCAAGAAATCAAAAGTTGCTTCAAATGAACAAATCTCGATGGTTAAAAAAATAGAGATGTGTACTGGCCAGCTGCCCCCCAAAAAACACAAATGCCCATAAGAGTCACCTAGTGTAGACAAATCATGCTGAAGTATTTAGATTCAAATCCAAAACATGGGGTTTGCAGTGAAAAGTGCTCACTTTCTCCTCCGCAAGGGACTTTATTGGGGTGATGCTCTCCCACATTCAGAAGGCCCCTGAATGAATACTTTGATATAAAGAGAGCAATCATCATTTTCTATGTATGACCGTGTTTCTTTTTCCACTGCAGATACATGGCCCCTGAAGTACTTGATGAAACCATTAACATGAAACATTTCGATTCCTTTAAATGTGCTGATATCTATGCCCTTGGGCTTGTATATTGGGAAATTGCTCGAAGATGCAATTCTGGAGGTATCTTTCTATTTTGCTTCTCTTGCTCCTACCTCCCGGTTCCAGAATGCTAGATCACCTGAGGGTGCTGGTGTTTTACTGCCCCCTTTCCTTTTACAACCTGTTGGATGCCTGGTGCCAGAGCCCGAATCACACTGATGGTTCTCAGCAAAGGTGTGGAACATTGGAGGCAGCTGTGCTAAGGGTGTGTTTACTCCTCAGACCACCTTGTTAAATAGTGTTTATATTGGGGTAACCGTTCTGAAGGCTCATTTGGCTTTTTTTTTTTTTAATAAAAAAACACATTGTCTTTATTAGCCCATGGAGGTGGGGAATGCCCTGGGTGCAAATAGCACAGGACTGGTACAGGGGTCTCCTTTACAGTAGAGGCATATATTCTAACACACTGGCTGTCACCATGTTCCTTGAGAACCCTTGTATTTCATTGCTGAAATAATGGTAATTCCTCAGTTTGCAGAAGTGCATAGAATTTTTTCAAAATGAGATTTTTCCCCCATATTTTTTAAAAAAATCTTTGGCATTTGCAACTGCTTATTCATCTCAGAATCCAGGAAAAGATAGTATCAGCTTTAGCAGAGAATTTAATCATCAGCTTAGTGTATCAGTATTTTATGATGGTCTCCAAGTATTCTACCACATGATCAAGGTCCTGCCCTCAGCCATTTATCTCTGATGTATGAGATTCCAGGGCAGTAGAAGTAGGCAAACTGGAAGGGCTGGCTGGTTAGCTCAGTTGCCTAGAGCATGGTGTTGACAACAGCAGTGTCAAGGGTTTGGATCCATATACGCCCACCTGCCAAAAAAATTTTTTAAAAAGAACTGGTATAAGTCTTCTAGCAGGATCCTTTTGTGTGTTGCTACCCTTTTCTATCTATGATATATTTGGTAAGATCCACATTATGGAGGAGGTGTCCAGGTGTTATTCATGGAGTTGTACCTCTTAAATTTTGATCAGTATATACAGAGAAAACAGAAAAACCTGGTCTTAAACTGTGAATAAGTTTATTTCTTCTTTCTCATGACATCCAGAAATTGGGGCTAAGTAAATAGTATTACTAACATTTATTCACCACTTGCTATGGAAAAACTCTTTTAATCTTTACTACAAACTTATGAAGTAGGTACTGCTATTTTCACCATTTTGTGGATGGAGAAAATGAGTCACAGACAGGTTAGGTAATTTGTCCAAGGTCACACAGCTAGTATACTAGGGTTTAGACTCCAGCAGGCTGAGGCTAGAGCTTAAGTGCTAAACTACCCCTTAGATAATTAACAAGTTAAACTCTGTTTAAAAATCTTTCCCATTAGCTCAAGACAGCAGGGTTTTTTTTTCTGGAAAAAGGCATGAGAAAAAAAAGTACATTGGAGTTTTTAAGCTAACTTTTTATTATGGAAAATCTTGCCATTTGTAGCTCTAAAAGATAAGGACTTGGGGGCTAGCTGGTTAGCACAGCTGGTTAGAGCATGGTGTTATAACACCAAGGTCAAGGGTTCAGATCCCTATACTGGCCAGCCACCGAAAAAAAAGATAAGGACTTAAAAATGCAATACTGTTACCACACTTTAAAAAATGAATATAAATTCTTAATATCATTTAACATCTAGTCAGTGTCAAGATTTCCCCAGTTGTCTCCTAACTTTTTTAAACAGTTCAAATCATGGTACAAATGAGGTCTGTCCATTGTGGTTGATTGATACACCTCTTAAGTCTTTTCTAATCTACAGCTTCCCTGTCCATTTTCTTCCTTCTTCACTTTATCTAATTGGAGAGTCCAGATCATTTGTCCTATAAAGTTTCCCAGGATAGATTTTGCTGATTGCTTCCTGAGCAGTTCATATGTTCTACTGTTCTGGAATTTCCTATGAAGTTAGCGTTAGTGGCAAAATCCTTCTTAGGTGTTATTCTGTACTTTCGTTACAAGGCACATGATGTCGGTTATCTCTCTGCAATGTTAATGCACAGTGATCATTGTCCAAATCCAAATTCATTAGAGATTGGAAAATGCCAGTGTTCTGATTCCATTAATCTTCCATGTCTTAGCTGGATTTCTCCTTTAAAGTGAAACTTCCCCTAACTTTCTGTTTGGTTACTTAGCTATCTAGTTTGAATAGGAAAGGCAGGTAAAATTTATTTACCATTTTTTAAAATAATGAATTCATTCCCAAGCATCCTGCAAAGGTGACTGAGGTTTGTTTTTTTAAAGAATCAGTATGAACTGGTAGATTTAAAAATACTGGATTCCATTGAAGTTATTAGTCTTATTATTACTTAAATGTTCTCATCTTTGGCCAGTTGGTGCCTTTTGAAGGACCCCAATAGACTTTGATAGTTTTTCTTGCTTTTTTGGTACGAAAAAGATGTTCCCAGCCTGTCTTGTATATTTTTTGTCCCATACCTAGAATCAACCAACTTATCTAAGGAATCCTAGTTCATCTTAGCAAGAAGTGATAATTACAGATCACAATGTAGGTGTTGTCATTGGCTTTTGAGCAATTTCTTCCTTCTGTCGATAACTCAGGTAGATATTTTCTTTCCTCCCAGGAGTCCATGAAGAGTATCAGCTGCCATATTATGACTTAGTTCCCTCTGATCCTTCCATTGAGGAAATGCGAAAGGTTGTATGTGACCAGAAGCTACGTCCCAACATCCCCAACTGGTGGCAGAGTTATGAGGTAGGAAGCTTCCGTGCCTCCTGTGGCTTTTCCATTTGCCTGATTTCTCTACCTTAGAGAGGGGTTTCTCTACAATGGGCCCAACCCCCAGGGGTACCCCCTGAGAGTGTCAGTTATTATATACTGTTACATCTTACATACTGTGCCCTTTGAAGATGACAGCCTACTAGAAGAAAAAGGCTTCATCCCAAGGGTACGGATAAGGGAAGTGGTCAACGAGAGATAGAAGCAAAAGCTGAACCAGAGTTATTATACCTATCAAATCAGAAGAATGGCTCTGGAGCCACGGGGATGAGCTTGGCTCTGTAGAAGAGTGAGAAAGAGGCATCCATAAAAGAAGCTCTTAGACTGGGCGGAGGAGAATGAGGGGACAGAGAAGAGTGTCTCAAAATTAATACAGAGGGTGATGTGTAAAGGGGTTGGGATTAGGATGGAGAACTTGAATTTGGTAGCGATGGCAGATGAAATGTGGAGGGGACAACATTTGGTGGAAATAATTGAAATGAGGACAGATTTGTCACATAGATTTCTAATGCATGTGGAGGTTGGGTCTTATGGCCTTTGGGGGAGAACAGCTTGCTTAGCTAAGTGCACACAGGCCTCCTTTTCACTTGTGGCTCTGCTTTTCTTTTTACTTATTTTTTCCAGCTTTATTGAGGTGTGATTGAGAAATAAAATTGTAAAGTGTAACAATGTGCTGATTTGATATACGTATATATTGTGAAATCATTACCACAGTCAAGTCAATTAACACATCTGTCACCTTACGTAGTTACCTTTTTTGGGTGTGTGTTGAAAACGGTTAAGATCTATTCCCTTAGCAAGTTTCAAGTATATGAGGGTACTTCACAAAGTTCTCGGGAAATAGAATTGAGATAATATGAATGTTTCCATGAACTTTGTGTAGTACCCTCGTACAGTACAGTACCGTACTGTTCACCCTAGTCACCATGCTGTCCATCAGGGCCCCAGAACCTATTCATCCCATGTGAAATGGGGAGAGGCTGGCTCCACTTTTAAAGTGTAACCACTAGAGGGCGCTTTGGCAGTTAAGAACAAAACGACTCAGCTCAGCTTTAGCTGATGCCTTACCTTTGTGTAAAGGAGCAGCACGTTCCAGAGGATAAGGGTGAGGCTGAAAGAGCTAGTTTCCAGCTGCAGCTTTTTCCTTTCATCTGTACAACCTGTCCCCAAAGGAGGGAAGAGCCAAGGAAGAGAAAAGCTTGCAAAGCATTGCCCAAAGGTGGTGGGAGCTGCGAGGGTGCACACTCTGTGCCGAGGGAGAGGTGGCACGGTTGGGTTGATGGCCTCTGGGTTTCTCTTTGCAGGCACTACGGGTGATGGGGAAGATGATGCGAGAGTGCTGGTATGCCAATGGTGCGGCCCGCTTGACTGCGTTGCGCATTAAGAAGACCCTCTCACAGCTCAGCGTGCAAGAAGATGTGAAGATCTAACCTTGTTCCCTCTCCCGCTACACGCAACCCTGGGCAGCGAGAACTACACACAGCTGCCATGTCGAGTGTACGAAGGAGGCCTACCTCTCGTTTCTGCCCAGCCCTCTGTGGCCAGGAGCCCTGGCCTGCAAGAGGGACAGAGCCCGGGAGACTCGCTCACTCCCATGTTGGGTTTGAGACACAGACACCTTTTATATTTACCTCCTAACGGCATGGAGACTCTGAGAGCGAATCGTGTGGAGCACTCAATGCCACAACTCAAACTGGTTGCAGTGGGAGGTCCCGTAAACCCGCTGTGTCTGGCATGAAGCCAGGAGTGGTGAAAGGGGTGGCCTGGGATGGCCAGGAGGAGCCGAGTTGCTGCCAGTGCTGAGCAGCACTGAGGGTGTTCCTCTAGGGACCAACCCACGGCACACCGAGGTGGCCCAGAGGAACCGAAGTGCAGCCCCTCTCACAGGCAGCGCTGAGCCACGAGCTCCCCTCCTCTCTCGCACGGACATCTGGAGGGACTGCCAGTGGAAACGGAATCTGCCGCCTCTCTGTCCAGCCGTGTGTGCATGTGCCGAGGTGCGTCCCGTTGTGCCTGGTTCGTGCCACGCCCTTATGTGTGTGTGTGTGTGTGTGTGTCTGTAGGTGTGCACTTACCTGCTTGAGCTTTTTGTGCATGTTCAGGTCGGGGGGTGGTTGTCATGCCGTCTCTGTTTGCTGGTGCCTCTGTTCAGTAGTGAGCAGCATCTAGTTTCCCTGGAGATCTCTCCCTCCCCTCTCGCTCCCCAGAGCCCCCCATGCCACGGTGGTGTTCCCTGCCCTTCCTTGTGTCAGCACAGTTCTCCTTCTCCATTTCAGACTGTGAAGCCAAAGCTGGCCCACTTGTCCATGGCAGAAGAGGCTTTGGGGTCACAATGTGAGGGAGGGAGGTGGGATGGGCAGGGAAAGAATCTTGGTGGAAGTCTTGGGCAATGTGATCAAGCCAGCCCAAAGGCGGCATCCTCAGCAGCATCAAGGAAGGGCCAAGGAATTTGAAGCAAGATCTTGGGACTCAGATTGGAATGTGACATCTGTCTTTCATATCCCAAATTCTGGAAACAGCAGTGTACATGTTTGGTGGTGGTGGGTTTGGGGTGGGGAAGGGAAAGGGGGGACAAGGAGTCGGGTGGGAGACTGGGGTGGGAGGGAGGCATCTGCATGGGTCTTCTGTTACTGGATTAACTGATCAGGGTGGAGGGAAAATGAGATTTGCATCCACTTCAGGGGCCCTACTAAAGGGAACAGCCTGAGCTGAACATGTTATTTAACCTGAGTATAATATTTAATGAAGTCTAGAAGCACGGTTGTGGGTGGTGATTTGGTCAGCATATCTTAGGTATATAGTAACTTTGAAGCCATAACTTTTAACTGGAGTGGTTTGATTTTTTTTTTTTTTTTTTTTTTTTTTTTTTTTTTTAGTTTTATCAGGAGGGTCTGGATTTTAACTTTTTTAAATAAGTTTTTGTAAGGAAAACCATCTCTCCGTGATGATTACCTCTCAATCTATTTGTTTTTAAAGAAACCCCTAAAGCAAAAAAACAAAAAAAAAAATTTCCAATCAAACGCACATAGCTCAATCACACTGGAAATGTTTGTCCTTTTACCTGAGCCTGTTCCCACTCAACGATGAGATTTCCTCTTTCCCTGGGGGCTCAGCCTCTCTTACATTCTGTCCCTACCCCAATTCCCTGAGTGGTTCTTGCTCTAGGGCTCTAGCCTTTTGTGCATTGTCCAGCTGGTGGCACCCTCTCCAGACATTTATTCAACTGATGTGTATTGAGTGCCTGCTGGGTGCCAGGCGCTGGGCATACATCTGCCAACCAGACAGGTGCGGGTCCTACTCTTGGAGCACTGGAGGAGGAGCTGATTCAAGTTAAGGTTCTAAGAGCCTTTTGAGCCTGGAATTATTGTTCTTACATAAGACCACTGAGGAAAGGGGATCCCCCTCCAAAGAGACCAGTGGTGGGCAGTGAGGCCTGGGGTTTAGAGTCCCAGGTGAGACCCCAAATCACTGCATTCATTCTGAGCCCCCTTCTTGCCCCCAGGGGAGGAACATCACGTGTACAGCCTTAGAGCATCCCTTCCTCGAGCCTGTGAGTCTCTGCCAAAGCCTGTGGAGGAGGGAGAGCTCTCTCCCTGCCCTCGGTCTCCCTGATGCTCCTGGCCTTTCTATTTATTTTCCTGATGCATTGCTTCTTTCCTTGATTTAAAGGAGATCTTCCGCTAACCCTTTGGGCCAATTTACTGGCCACTGACTAATTTCCCTTGATTACCAATTGTGTCATTAGGGGGACCTTCTTATCCACCCCTGCTGACTTCCTACCTGTCCATCAGCCCTGCAGCAGAACCTTGGCCGTTATAGGTGATGATGGAACTTAGACTCCTCTGCCTCGAGTCACAACTAGCCTCTGGGATCTGCCAACACGTGTGCACCCAGCGACTCCCAAGCCGCTAGCCCACTCCCCAGATGGCCCTTCTATCCTCACCACGTATGCATCCAGCTCCTCCACCTCTGGAGAAGACAGCAGTTTTGGTGACCTCCCATGCCCACCCCTGCCACTCTTAACACCAAGTGAAAGTTGGGGAGAAACTAAAGCTGTCCTTTTGGCCCCCAGAGGCTAAGCCTGGTCCATAGGGCTACCTGCACCTCTGGATCCCGGATTCACCGACCAAGTTCAAGCCCGTTCTTATGT
This sequence comes from Galeopterus variegatus, assembly GCF_000696425.1. Classification (NCBI taxonomy): domain Eukaryota; kingdom Metazoa; phylum Chordata; class Mammalia; order Dermoptera; family Cynocephalidae; genus Galeopterus; species Galeopterus variegatus. The sequence goes on along the minus strand of NW_007726335.1, from coordinate 240,711 downwards.
CGCCATCGAGGCCCCTGAACGGCATTCTCGGTACTTCTGTTTGTTTTTGTACATTTTATTAGAAAGGACTGTAAAATAGCCACTTAGACACTTTACCTCTTCAGTATGCAAATGTAAATAAATTGTAATATAGGAAATCTTTTGTTTTAATATAAGAATGAGCCTGTCCAATTTCTGCTGTACATTATTAAAAGTTTTATTCACAGAGCTTTTCTGGTGCCATCTGTCTTACGTATGTGAAATGACCACCAGCTTTGGGCTGGCAGTTGGGAATGGGGCGGATGGTTCTAAGGTGGTTTCTACCTACCAGTGGCCAGGGTCTTGATGTTAATCCCAGTTGCAGCAAATCACATTCAGAAGAGGTGCAGATCTGAACATCCTGGGTCTTCCTGTGACGGTTGCTCTGTGTTTCACAGGGAGGGTCTGCCATGTAAGGGAGCGGAAGACAAACCAAGCACCCTTTTCTTGGGCTTCTCTTTGTCTTTCAGCTTTTTTCTCTACTTACAAAAGAGGGTCTTAATCCTGGTTAGTCACACACCACTGAGTTTCAAAGACAGCCTAAGAGCTCACTTCAGTTTGCTTCCCTCCTCCTAAATTATAGTATAATTGTGAATTTGAGGATGCTTAGATGGCTTTTAGATGGGAGTCGTCAGTGGTTATCTGGCATTTTCAGTGTGTGTGTAGGTGTGAGTGTCCTCTGTTTCTAGGCTGAGGGGGATCCAAAATAGCAAGTCTTCAAGTTTAGATGGATCCTAAAGCTCACCTCGTCCACTGCCCATCAGGCACTTAGCTCCCCTGCAGCATCCCTGCCACGTGGCATAAGGCCTCGTGCTCTAACACAGGACCACAACTTCCATCTGCAGGCCACGCCACTCAGTAGAAGGCTCTTCTGTGTGTGGGAATGGGCAGCCTCCATGTGACTTCTGCAGGCTTTTCAGAGCAGTTATTCTCTCTTCTGTGTAAGATCCCTGAAAGTATTTAAAGGCAGCTGTCATATTATGAATTTCCTTTTAAAGTTTCTTCAGTTAATATTAGCAAATACTTCTTGAAAACTTACTGTGTGCTAAGTAATGTGTCAAGATTTGCTTTACATATATTAAGTAAGTGCTTTAGTCCCCAAAACAACCAGATGAGGTGGGCATTATTTTCTCTTTAAGGATTAGGAAGTGGAGGACTAGAGAAGTCAAATAAATTGCTGAAGATCACTTAGCTCATGGGTGGAAAAGACCTTGGCTCTAGGATGTTGATCACAAACTTCAGTCCTTCAGCCTCTACACTGTCCTGCCTCCATGGTTCCATGTTTTCCACCCAGGTCAGCTGCTCTCTTTTGAACCTAGCTAGAGCCTGGGGCCAGAGCAGGTGAATAACTTTCCATCCAGGTATTAAGTGACAGCACAGACCGGAACAAGAATCCCACAGACTGTGCTTGATAACCACGAGTCACATCCCAGGCCTGCATTGCATCTCAGGTTGAGCAAAATCCAGCTACCTTCTTCCTCCATCCTGCAGTAATTTCACTGTAGAGCCTGCCCATTGTTCTAGCCTGTTGCTATTTTTAAATCCTGAACATCCAAAGTTTTCTATTGTTCTTCCATCTGAGACTGTTGGTCTGGAGAAAATCAAGTAATATTTACCTTTAGAAGTTTGCTTTAAGTTTGGCATATATCCCAATAACCTGATAGGCTGCTAATTAAATTGTCCTCATGTTCTGGTCTTAATCCTTCTATCAACAAAGACAACAGCAGAAGCCCAAGTCTCTTGCTGAAGTATTGTGGCTGCTGCATCTCTTTGTCTACGTATTTGTCAGAAAGAATGGCAAAGTGGATTGTAGTGAATCTCAACTCCATTCAAATGAAGGTCCTTTACAGGCCATCCTGAGAACAGTCAGTCATCTTGCCAGGCCTGGACCTAAAATTCTCTAGGCTATGGATTACAGGCCCAACTTTACCATTTTGAAAATTAGAATGCTAACCGTTCTTCTACCTTTTGCTGTGTCCTTGAAGGTGACTAACAGTGTTTCACTGTTTTTTTGTTGTTTGTTTTTAGTGGCTGGCTGGTTTGAGTATCTGAGCCCTTGACCTTGGTGTTACAACACCTTTTCTAACCAACTGAGCTATCAGGCTAGCCTGTGCTTCACCTTTGTAAGGTCCATCACACAGGAAACCTGAATTCATTTGAATGGTGTAATCACTTGGGTTTTTGTTTCACGCGACTTAATTTTTTGCCCCCCACCCCTGGCTGTATGCCGATCTTCACAGTCTTGGTAACATGCTCACCAAGTACAACCAAAACAAAATTAGGCGTAAGAGTTCAAGAGACTGACTCAGGAACATAAGAGGGCTGCATAACAAAGGTAGGGTTAGCCGGCTAGCTCAGATGGCTACAGCACAGCCTTGTAACCCCAAGGTCACGGGTTCAGATCCCTATACCAGCCAGCCAAAACAATGGTGGGGGAAGGGGGAAGAAAGCTTTGGAGCAAGCCTGGAATGGTGGTGGTAGTCAGGGTTCTCCCGAGAAACAAAACCAGTAGTATGTATATATAGATGTATAGAGAGATTTATTTTAAGGAATTGACTCATTATTGTGGGGGCTGGCAAGTCCAAAATCCGCAAGGCAGGCCAGCATGCTAGAGACCCAGGGAAGAATTGGTGTTCAGTCTTGAGCCGGGAGGCAGAATCCTTCCTCGGGGTACCTCACTCTTTTCTCTTAAGGCCTTCAATTGATTGGATGAAACCCACCCACATTATGGAGAGTAATCTGCTTTACTCAAAGTCTACTGATTTAAATGTTAATCACATCTAAAACATACCTTCATAGCAACATCTAGACAAGTGTGTGACCAAACAGCTGGGCACTATGGCCTGCAAGTTGTTGGGTGTTCTGTGGTCAGTGAGGATGGGATTTAGGGAATATGGCAGATAGTCCCAGGCAGGTCCTTCTGAGAATGCTCGTTGGAAGCCAAAGATGGGGGCTCATGGGGCAGGAAGGTTTAAGGAACAATAGAATAGACTGGGCTCTATTTAATAAGTATTTGTTGAGCAACCTTAGTGAATAAAGCAGTAGGAAGAATACAAAGATAACAATCCATGGTCCCTGCCCTTTAAGAAGTTTATAATGCAGACAGAGAGATAGGACTTGTACAGAGATAACAATAACAGTAAGATTTTGGCAAGTCCCGTTACAGAACAACACATAAGGTGCCATGGAACCACAGGTGAGGTGTCTGGGAAAAGAAGGGACATGTCCCTGCCCTTTATGGGCTCCCCACCTGGTGGAACGGGCTAGTAAACAACCAAGATCTAGTACTATGATAGGAGTGTACATAATGCCATGGGAACACAGGAGAGACAGGAGGTTGGGGTCAAGAAAGGTGACATCTAATTTGGAGTTGGCATTGCCCTGCTGCCTGAGGAGAGGAGAGGGTTTTAGTCAAAAAGAGTGTTGGGGGCCGGCCCGTGGCTCACTCAGGAGAGTGTGGTGCTGATAACACCAAGGCCATGGGTTCGGATCCTACATAGGGATGGCCGGTTAGCTCACTGGGTGAGCGTGGTGCTGACAACACCAAGTCAAGGGTTAAGATCCCCTTACCGATCATCTTTAAAAAAAAAAAAAAAAAAAGAGTGTTGGCACTCAAGAAGCACGGATGGTGCTGGTATAGGCGGAGCAAGGGAGCGGTGGCACAATGAGGGAGTCTGTTGGAGCTGTTCACATGCTGAAAAGTCAGAGGTCCGTGCTGGGAGCCAGCATGCAAACCTGCAGCACCACTGCCGTCACTTGCCTTGTGACAGCTACTCAGACTGCTTGGCTATCCTCCTGAGTCACTGTAAGGAAAGCTGGAGAATTAACCTCCCTTCCTTAAGCCACTCTAACCCATTCAAGCCAGAGACACCTGCCATCCCCATCCAAGAGGCAAGGTGGTCCCTGGCCTCTGGGCAGGACTAGACCCAGAGACCATAGCCAGTGCAAACAAACTGCTGCATCTACTTACCCCTTCTCCCAGACCCCCTGGAATTGGGTCTTTGGGCTGTGCTGGAGCAACCCCGCTGCTGGATTCCCTCCCGTTAGCTCCAGTACATACGTAAACACTATCCCATGGAAATTGTTGGGCAAGAGGAGCTGTTGACAAAAACAACTACTCCCTGCACAGTCAGCTGCCTACCGGCTGTCTGCACCTCCTACCAGAGGTGATGTCATGCAACTGGGGGCCCAGCCCCTCATTCCTGACAGACCAGAAAGCCCCAGGCCCTCTCTCTCCCACCTCCCCAGCTTAGAAGTAGTGGCCCTCTCTCCCACCTCCCCAGCCAGAGAGGAGCCCCTAGCAAACTCTTCATACCTGCTAATTCTGGGCCCTGAAATGACTCCTAGAGCTCTGAGACTTGAGTTAGACTCCACAGGGGCCTGAGCTTCTACAGCTCCAGTCTTAAGTGCCCTGGCTTCCTGAGGGTACCTCAGAGCTTGAGCTTGAGCTTGAGCAGGACGGGAGGTTGGGAGACAAGATTCAGCTCTCCGCATTTCCTCCACAGGGGACTGCTGGTGGTTAAATATCTGGGCAAGGGCTTGTCCAGAAGAGAAGGGATGTGAACTATGCCTTGTTCATCAGCCAGGTCCTGGATGTCTAAGCCCCCACCCCAGCCAAGCGCTATCCCGAGTGCCAGGTGTCAGGACAACCAGAGCAAAAGAAGGAAAACCTGGGAGCTTATTCTGAATGAGAGAGACTTGCCTTGGGATAAGGTACAGATTGAGTACAGATGTCTGAGGAGCCAGAGTGAAGAGGGTTTTGCAAGGAGGCTTCCCAGAGGGAAGAGTATAGACGGGGAGGTGTCCTGGCATGAAGTTGCAGGCAGTATGCAGAATGCTTCCCCTACCCCTAAGCTTTAAAGGGCTGCAGAAGATAGGATGAGAAGAACTGATGCCAGACAAGAGACTCAGATTTAGGAGGAAGTTGTGGAGAGCTAGAGAAGGCAAAGCTTTAGGGGCCTCACATACACTGCCTGGCATGTGAAGCTAACGGCACCGAGAAGGCCCACCAACTATCTGTCTTCTCCCTGATGATCTTCAGCTGTAGCAGGGCTGCATTAGCTTTGATCAAATAACTTCCACGGGACTGGCCAGTTAGCTCAGTTGGTTAGAGCATGGTGATGATAACACCAAGGTCAAAGGTTGGAATCCTGTTACTGGCCAGCCGTCCAAAAAATCCAACTTCCTGTGACAGGTGTGAGATACCAGGACTCAGTGACCAATGTGGAGCTTGGTGTCTCAGCTGAACACAGATCCTCTTGGGAGGGAGAGGGGCTGTGGGGGATCCTTGAACAGTGGGATCGAGGTGCTGGGATTCCAGGTGGAGTCTGGTGCAAGCCAGCCTTTCAGTCTGGTTTGAAGATTTTTCCAAGAGATTCATGGCCACCAGAGGGCATCACTAGTCCACAGTGTGGCATCCTGGGCTCCCATTCCTTCCCTGGAGAAACTGAGATTGGGAGGAGGAAGCAGGCAGAGGGATCTCTGAGCTCTCGGCAGCTGAATTAAACAGTCGGGAGACCTAGGCTCTAAGGAGTACTAGTGCCTGCTTTGCCACCATCTTTCCCTTCCTGGCCTCAGTTGCCTCTGTTTAAATGAGGGCTTGGACCACGCGGCATCCTTTCCAGACCATAAGGCCCTTTCCAGCTCTGAAATTCCAGGATTTGTGGAAATCATGCAAACAGCTTGACAGAAATTGCATTTCCCGGACCCACCCTTACTTTGGGGTTCTCTAGGACTTTCTGCCTGGCAAGAGGAGGAAATTTGAGGTGTGAACTTCATTTCTCTGATGGTGTCTCTCACTTGGAGGCAGACTGAGCCTGAAGGAGGAATGTCTCAACAGGATGTTGGACACTGGTGCTGTGTGATACCCTAGTGTCCACTTCTCCAGGTTTCAGGCAAGGAGGAGTCTTCTGGGATAGGCAGGGTGGTTCCTTCACAGAAGAGGTTGTGCAAGATGCCTTTTTGAGGGTCCCTTCAGAGGTAGGTGCTGGAATGAATAGAATAGAAACCATTGCCTCTCCTGCTTTTGTGCCTCCTCACCCCACCCCCGCTACAGATGCCAGCTGTCAGGAGCAGGCAACAGACGGTCCAGGGGTCCATCTGTGCTAATGCTTCACAATAGAGTCCCATGTTTTCCCACCGACACACTCTCGGCCCCTCAGCTGATGGCCACTTGGTGGTGCCCAGGGGGGAGGTGGGAAGGAGAGGAAGATGGTAAGGGAGCTAGCTCTCAGCTCCTGGCAGCCCCCAATCCACCCCTACCCCCCACCCAACATGCATCCTGCCATCTGGGCTTGTACAAGCACTGAGGGGTGGAGAAGCACCCTCTTCCACCCACAGTTCCTGTAGGGGCTGGGAGACCATGGGTCTGAGGGTGGGGAAAAGACAGAGTCAAGGAGACAAGGAGGCAAGAGGACTAAGACAGATAGCGAACCGAGATAGGCAGACGACAGAAAACCTTTCCTGGCCTCCCCAGATGGACGTGGCACTTGCCCCTGTGTACCCCTCATGCCATGTATCTAACATGGCACAAGTATAATGTGCCACTCTCTACCAGCCTGAGAACCTCTATAACCCCAGTGCCAGGCCAGTACCTGGCATAGAGCAGGGCATAAGTGTTGAATGAGTGAAGAATCGAAGAAGACGGCATCACAGAGTGGTTAGATTGCAGGCTCTGGAACCAGGCTGCCTGGGTTTGAATCTCACTTCTGCCAGTGAGGGACCTAGGGCAAGTTACTTACCCTTTCTGGGCCTCTGTTTCCTCATCTGTAAGGGATGACAATGGTATCTATTCTGTAGGGTTGTTATGAGAACCAAATGAGTTAATACATGTATGTAAAAGCACACATACAACAGTGTGCATAGCACATGGTAAATGCTTAATAAATGTTAGCTAAAGGCATAATCCAGATTTGGGAAGACTGGAGGAGAAGGGCACAGACAGGGACAGATGGGGACAGTGCATCCCTGGCCTCTGTTTAGTGGCCAGTGTTGAGATGTGGAGCCCCAGCTTGTGGTGCTGACGCCTGTGGTGACTAGCCACTCTTTAGACACCAGCCGTGGCCTTCCACTTCCTCCTCTCACTTCTTATTCGGGCACCACTGACGACAGAGACTTCGCTGGGCCATCCCCGCCTCTCCTACAGCCTGGCAGCCATGGTAACAAAAACAGCCTGGGGGATGGTCCCTAAGAGAGGGTCGGAGAATGGCTGAGCACCGCCCCCCAGCAACACTGAGCACCCACTCAGCTAGGGCACATCCCCAGCCCCATGAGTCAACCCCATAGTAAAGGTCTCTGCTGGGAAAGGGAGCTGAGGGAAAGTGTATCTAGCAGGGACCACTCCAGAGACCCTCAGAGGGGCCAGGCCAGCATTAAGCCTACTGCTTTCAGGGTTTTCCCTTTCCCCTCTACGTGGGAAGCGGAGGCAGCCTCTTTCAGCTCTTCTAGGGCAGCTGTGTAAAGGGGAAATCCTGGGCCCTCTCACTCCCTAGGGGCTTCTGCGCAGTCAGTTCAGGGGCGTCTCCTTCTTCCCCCTTCAGGGACACACACCCCTCTCCCTGCACAGTCCCGCTGCCTCTTTTCCCAGGCCTAGAGTCTCCTGCAGCCCCCTCGAATCTTCCCCCAGGACCCCCAAACTTCCTTACAGTGACCCCTAACTTTGCACCCCCCACGAGTTGCTAAAGCCATCATCCCTGAATTTCAAATCTTACGCAACGCCCCTTCACAGACCCCCTGCAGATATCACGCAGACCCTCTAGCCCCGCCCCGGGGTGCCCTGTCCGTACCCCTCTCTTCCGCGAGTAGATTCCCCCCTCCCCCCCGGCACCGAGCGCCCTGGTCCTCAAGAGTGTCCCGAGCCTGGCCGGCCGTCGAGCGCGGTGGGCGGGGCCTGCGCACCGGGGGCGGGGCCTGCGCACCGGGGGCGGGGCCACCGAGGTTTCTCCCCGCCCGCCCCCTAACCCCGCCCCGGAGCCTATAAAGGCAGGGGACCCGCGGCCCCCCCGGCTGGCATCCCCCAGCCGCCGCCACCGCCGGCAGGGCAGCCTCTGAGGGGTGCCGGGCGCCGGAGCCATGACCCTCCGCCGACTCAGGAAGCTGCAGCAAAAAGAGGAGGCGGCGGCCGCCCCGGACCCCACCTCCCGGGCTCCCGATTCGGAAGTCGCTCCCTCCGCTCCGGCCCCGACCCCGGCCTCGGGCTCCCCCGCTGCAGCCGCCACCCCTGGGCCCCCAGGGGACGAGCTGTACGCGGCGCTGGAAGACTATCACCCTGCCGAGCTGTATCGCGCGCTTGCCGTGTCCGGGGGCACCCTGCCCCGCCGAAAGGTGCGTCCCCTACCCCCAAACTCCGCGTCCCCCAGATCTCAGTCCCCTCCCCGTGGCCTTCCTCAGGACTTGCTCAACCCCCCTACGGCCCCCCATCAGTGCCTGCTGACCCACAGCACTCTCTCCTCGAGGTCCACCGAATCCTCCACCCCTTGCCCAGCCCGAAGACTCCCACCGACTCCCCTCGGCCCTCTCCAGGGAAGGCGCAAACTCCGTGCCCGCGGCCCCCGCCTCCGTGCCGCCCCCCAATCTCGGTGGCTCTCCACTCCCCGCGAGCCGTCGCCTCAGCTCGCTCCCTCCCTCCTTCCTTGACTTCTCCCCAGCACCCCCTTTCTCCTACTCGCTCCATCTGGCTTTCTGCCCCCCAAGCCCCGCCTCCCCGTGTCCAGGTGTCTCGAAGTCCCCAGGACCCCCTCGTCCAGGCTTCTCTTCCAGTTGAAGCGGGGAGGGCTAGGACTAGGGTCCTGCATCTCACCCCAGCCAAGTTGAGGGTCCGAGAGCCCTGGGTGGGAGAGGGGGGCCGGCGGCCGCGCCGCGTGCGTTCTCAGCGGAGGAGGTGCGTGAGGCGCAGTTGACTCCCGAGAGCACACTCCTCCGAGGGGACGCCCGGATTCCTGGGCTCGGGGCCTGCCGCCTTGCCCCGCGTCTGATGTACAGGGTTCAAGGGCCACCGCTTCCCTGGACTTCAGCCGCGACCGGACGCGTTGGGAGGGGTCGCAGGGCGCCCGCGGGGCAGGAAGGATGCGGGCCGCGCCCGCTCCTGAGTCTCCCCACTCCGGGAGGCTCTTCCTTTAGCCCGAGGGGACCGGAGCTCTCAGAAGCGGGAACTTAAGACCCAGGTTAAGGAGAGGGGGTTGGTGGCCTTTCCCCACTCAGCTCCCCCGTCCCCCGCCTCCTTCCCTAGTCCCCTGCTCCCCCCCACACAATGAACAGCTTGTTAAGAATTTGCATTTTATGAAAATCGGGTTGAAAGACAAAGGGGTCTCTCTGTGCTGCCCAGTCCTTTCTCCCTGGCCCATTTGGGGACTGTCCCTACCCCTGAGGCTAATCTTTGGATCTGGAGAAAGAGGGCCCCCTTCTCTTCCTTGCCTAGGGGCAGCTTGGGGGGGAGGGTTAACAAGGGCACAGACCAGCTTAGGGCACATGGAGAATAGGCTGGTCTGGGACTGGGGTTCCTCCAAGCACCAAAAATTTAGGGAGGTGGAGAGAGTCTGCTTTAGTTTATCAAGGCCCCTGAAGAGGCAGGAAACCTCAGCTCTGTCACCCCTTCCTCAAAAAAGAACTCCCAATCTGTCTCCTTAAGTATAGTGAGACTTACTGACCAGTTTGACATCTAAGATTTTTTGTCCCAGAAAGCAACAAAATATATGGCAGTGTCAAGAGACCCAGGTGTAGCCAGGCACAGGTCATCCCTGAAACAGCCCGTACTTAGGAGATTTGGCATCTCTGTCCACTGTTCTTCCACATTCAGGCTGGGATTGCTGGCCCTCCAGGTCTGAGCCCTGAGCCCTGACCCCAGCTCTCCCTGGCCACTGTCTGTAACTGAGAAATTAGGTGGAAAGACCTGACCGGCAGGGGGTCCCTGGAGTGCCTTGATACATGAGCCCAGGGGCCCCCTGCCCTTCTTTGAGTTCAACTGGGGAAGAGCCTCTGCCTCAGCTTTGGGATCTGTAAGGCTTGAGCCTCTACAGTCATGGGCCCTGGGGGTAGAAACCATTCTAGAGTAACCACCCCACCCCCAGCCTGGAAACCAGCAGGGGGCTTAGAGGTTCATGCATGTGGAACCCAGGACAATTGTGCCTCCACTGTCCCAGCTATGGGGGTAAAGCCTGGGGAGAAACCTAAGGAGTGACACTAATAATAGTGGCACTTGGCAAATAGTTATGCCAGCTCCACAGCAAGTGTGGAGCTGGGAAGGGACAGACAGGCAACAGGAAGTGGGGTGCAGTGTCCAAAGCTGGAGCCCAGGTGAGGGACCTCCTAGAGTAAGGCTCTCAGCATCTGCTCCAGGACAGCCCCCCTCACCTGCTTCTTCCTGACTGCCTTCCTGCCCAGGGCTCAGGATTCCGCTGTAAGAATCTCAGCCAGAGTCCTGAACAGCAGCGGTGAGTAACTACCACCCTAGCCCCTGCCATGGTCCAATAGGGTGAGGTGTTGCGGGGTGGGGGGGAGCACGACACAGCATCTCAGCCCAGCCAGGGGGAATCATTCTCCCACCCTTTAAGCATGGCTCCCCCACTGGAGTGAGGGCAGGTGGGGGTGTGGGCTGTGTGAAGGCAGTGGCAGAGAAAAGGAGGTGGGGACTTTTGAGTCATTAGGTGCTGCTCAACCTACTCCCAGTCCCTGGCAGTTACCCCTCCCTGGGGAGAGCTGGATCAACGGGAGGTGGGTGTTGAGGGAAGTAGAAGTCTTCCCTGGGGAATGTCCTAACCCAGGCCTCCTGGGCTCCCCTGAGCCCTCCCAGCCCCAGCAAACACCGCGGGCCCAGCCCATAGCCAAGCTATGTCCAGCAGCTTGGGTCTGGCTACTGCTGCCTCCAGAATCTCAGTCCTGTGTTGGTGCCATCCTGTGGCAGCCCTCTTAAGAAGGATCTGTGGTAAGGGCAGAAAAGGGTTCTGACCCCAGGACCTGGGAACCCACAGTTTCCTTTCTCTGCCCACGTTTCCATCCCTGATTTGGACCTAGCTTCCTCTAAAATGGATCAGCAAACTACAGCCTGCTGGCCAGAATGGCCTGTTTGGCCCTTGAGCTAAGAATCGTTTTCATATTTTTAAAAGGTTGTAAAAATAAATACAAAAGAACAATACATGACAGAGGCTGTATGGGGACCGCAGAGAAAGCCAAAAATATTTACCTCTGGCCCTTTTCAGGAAAAGTTTGCTGACCCTTCCAGAGAACCAGAGAGCACTGGGGTAGACGGGGAACTTCCAGTCACCCTGCCCCTCACCCCAATGCATACAGAGGGGAAAGGCCTGCTGTTTAGAGTGCCAGGGGCTCAGGTTGGAGCTAAGAGGTGCTGCTTAGCATTTGTGGGGGAATGTCTGGGTCAGGCTGGGAGCTGAGGAGCCTGGTCTCCAGGGCCTTTCTGAGGCTGTGAGACTTGAAGGGGCCTTTGGAGGCTGCTTTAACTCTGCCTCTGGCTGGGCGGGAAGGAAGGGGGTGGGGGTGGGCAGAGGAAACTCTGGGCTCCCCCAGCGGGAGAGGATCTGGAGCTGCTCCAGACCATTGTGTCCAGCGGGCAAGCCTTCGGTGCAGTGCGGGAAGGGGCGGCCTCGAGACTCCCCTCCCCCCAGCCCTCACATCTGGTGGGCTGGCCCCACCGCAGCTGGGAGGAGCAGCTGTGGTCTGTGCTGAGCCTCGTGACTGGCCTCTGAGGGTGGGGCCAGTCCTCTCCCCAAAGCTGTGGAGCAGGGGAGGATCCATGCTGGGGCCAAATTTGGGGCCTCAGCTAGTAAGTCAGTGGTACCCTGGGGCTCACTAGAAAGCTGGGGTGTGGCTGAGAAGTCAGCTAGCCCACCCACTCTGGGGACCAGCCTGCCTCCCCCCACTGGAGGCTGGATTGATTCTGTGCCGCTCCATGAGGCTAATTTCAGTTGGGTATGGGAAAGTCATTCCAATAATCTGTGATGAGTGAGTTGTCACTGGAGACTGTGAGTCCTGCCGGAATATTCTAGACCAGATTCCAGCACCCACGGAAACCCAAGCTTTGGGACTGCCATGCTTATTTTAATCCTGATAGTCTTGACCCTGTGTCTCCCGCAGGAAAGTGCTGACTTTGGAGAAGGAGGATAACCAGACCTTTGGCTTTGAGATCCAGGTGGGAGAAGCTGGATACAGAGCGGGGAGGGGATGGGAGGCCAGTCTGAGGGATGGATGGACCCACCCCACCCCTGGGCTGAGGGTCCCCTTATCTGTTACAGACTTATGGCCTTCACCACCGGGAGGAGCAGCGTGTGGAGATGGTGACCTTTGTCTGCCGAGTTCACGAATCCAGCCCTGCCCAACTGGCCGGGCTCACACCAGGTGGGGACTGAGCCCAGGACACAGGGCTCTGGGAAGGGGGTATGACCTTACTCTCAAGCAGAGGGGGTGAGAAATCTCTCCTGAAATCAATTCCCCTTCTTCTTCCTACTTTGAGAAAGCCAAAAAGAACAGAATATGGACTTTAGATCCAGGCAAATTTGTCATTTACTGTGTGATCTTGCACAGTCCCATCTGCAAAAAATGGGGGTGATAATATGTCCTCACATCACACAGTGAGGTGAGGGGATTCCCTGGGCACAGAGCCAGGGCCTGGTAAATGATGGCTGCTGCTGCTGATCTGCTTCCTCCTGGCCGTCTGGCAATCCAGCATGGGCAGGAGTTGGGAAGCAGCAACATTCCATTAGCTCTGCTTGATATTGGGGGTCAGGGCCTGTGTTATTGCTCTAACAAGGAAATGATGTATCCAGTAGGAGACCCTTGGGATTGAGCAAATCTATAGTCCCCAGGTTTCAGGCAGGGGCAGCCTGAGACTGCACAAATGAACACCCCCCATTTTCGTCTCTAAGCCCTTACTTCCTTGCCCACGCACCAGCAGCCCTCGGTAGCCAGGTGGCATGTTGTGACTTTACAAAGTAGTTTCCCATCCACTCTCCCTGCCCATCATCCCCGAGGTAGTCACAGCAGGGATCCATACCTTGTTTTTGCAGATGGGAAAGGAGCCCTTAGAGATGGTGGCATGCCCCAGCTGAGATCAGGAGGCTCTGCAGTGGCACTGGGTATCAGAAGCTGAGGCCTCTCAAGCCTGGGCCACTGTTGGTTCTCAGCTGGGTACTACTCACCCTGCCCCCTTCCTGTCTCAACTGAGTCTCATGACAGGCATGGGCTGGACAGAAATAACCAACTCTGGGGGCAGCCCAGGGGCCTGGGAGGGCTCAGCCTTTGGGGACAGAACTTCCTGAGGGTAAGGTAAAGGTGTGGGTGTATGAGGGCTCAGCCTCTCTGAGGTCCCTGGCCCTTAGGCTGGGGTGCTGGGCCTGGACAAACTGGTAGTAACTATGGGCAGGGAAGAATGGCTGGTTTTGTGTGTGTGTTTCGGATGGGGGTAAAAGAGATGTCAGAGGAGGCCTCCCCCTGAACCTCGAGGAGTCGGGGGAGGGAGGTCAGGGGTGATTACTCCTCCCCTTTCTGGCTAAAGTAGGGGCTGGAATTCTTTTGCCATGCCCTGCCATGCCCTGTCATGCCCCGTCAGAGCAGGTATTGACCCCCTCTCTGCCTGGCAGGGGATACCATCGCCAGTGTCAACGGCTTGAATGTGGAAGGCATCCGGCATCGAGAGATTGTTGACATCATTAAGGCATCTGGCAACATTCTCAGGTATGTCTAGGTGCTGTGGCGCCTGAGGATTCCTGATCTCAGCCTCTTGGTGTTTCCTCAGCCTGCGGCTCACTCAGCTTTGATTCCCCACTTCCTCAGACTGGAAACTCTGTATGGGACATCAATTCGGAAGGCAGAACTGGAGGCTCGTCTGCAGTACCTGAAGGTAAGAGAGCCCAGGTAATGTCCAGCCCCTGCCCTCCTCTGCCCAAATCCCTGCCCTTCAGGTCCACTCCTTTTTAGGGGCTCATTTATCTGTCTGAACCTCCTTTAACCTTAAGGTTTCTCTCGTCCACTCCCTGATCCCTTGGTCTGCACCCACATGCTGCTAGCTTCCTGCTAGCTCCTGACAGTGGATGGGGGTTGTCTCTCGCAGCAAACCCTTTATGAGAAGTGGGGCGAGTACAGGTCCCTGATGGTGCAGGAGCAGAGGCTGGTGCATGGTGAGTAGACGGGGTGTGTGAAGGACCACTTGCTCCCCTACTGACACCCCTCCCAGAACTAGTGGGTTACTTCCCCTTCCAAAGTGAAGCAAGGTTTGTTGAGCTACTACTTGGGTACAATACTGGCCCGGGCTGATGCACACTCATTTTTAGTGATTCTCACAGTGGCCCTCTGAAGGTAAGCATTAGATAGTATCCTCTCCACTTTACAGATGGGAACACCAGGGCTCAAAGAGCTTGTTCCAATCCTTTCCGTGGCCCTTGTGTCATAAGTGGTCCTCCTAAGGCTCTGCGTTATAATTCGTGTTTTACAGACGGAGAGGTAGGGGCTCAGGGTTGTGACTTGCAAGGGAGGGCCCTACAGACAGACGGTCAATAGGAAGGAACTGGGATCTCCCACCTGCGCCCTCTGGCCCTTTGCAGGGCACACTTCCGGCCCCAGGCCTGAGGGCCGTCCCTTGTGTCTTCTGCCCCGGCAGGCCTCGTGGTGAAAGACCCGAGCATCTACGACACGCTGGAGTCGGTGCGCTCCTGCCTCTACGGTGCCGGCCTGCTCCCGGGCTCGCTGCCCTTCGGGCCTCTGCTGGCCGCGCCCGGGGGTCCCCGCGGAGGCGTCCGCGCCGACGACGCCGTCTACCACACGTGCTTCTTCCGGGGCGCCGAGCCGCCCGCG
>NW_007726335.1:205142-225613 GCF_000696425.1 Galeopterus variegatus | reverse complement strand
GGCGCGGCGGGCGCGCTGTGGACTGAGGCCCGCGAGCAGGCCCTGTGCGGCCCGGGCCTGCGCAAAACCAAGTACCGCAGCTTCCGCCGGCGGCTGCTCAAGTTCATCCCCGGACTCAACCGCTCCCTGGAGGAGGAGGAGAGCCAGCTGTAGGGGCGGGGCGGGCCGGGACGTATTTATTTATTTATTCCTAACAGCCAGTGCAAAAAGGGGGGCGGTGCCGGGCCGATGGGACCCCAGGAGCCCAGAGCAGCGGGAGAGGGGCTTTGCTAGCTAGCCCCCGCCAGCCTGGTCGGCCGGGCCAGTGGGGAGCCCAGACCCTTCTCTCCTCCTCTCCTACACCACAGTGGGGGCAGGGGGAGAACCAGGCAATCGGTGTTGGGAAAGGTTTGGGGGCTAAAGATGGGGCGTGCTATCCTACAGTCTGGGTCAGTAGTGCCTTGTGGGTGTACAGGAAAACTCCCCACTGGGGGGTGAGAGACCCTGTCCCACGAAGCCCTCTCCTCAGCTTTACTTGCTCCCCCAGCCTCAGCCTTGGGGAGAAATGGCCCATGGTCGTTCCCCCACCTACACACACACACTTCCAGTGAAACACACACACACACACACACACACACACACACACACACACACTCTTCCAGTGAACCAGTGGGCCCTCAAGGGGGCATAAGGTGCTGGTCCCCCTCCCTCTGGCCTTGACCCCTAAGGGCTTGGCCCCTCCAAGGGGCCTGTAACAAGCGGGGTCCTGCAGGGCAGGGGTCCTGGGTTCTGTGCCCCTTGGGGGACAAGAACAGGCATGTTCAGGGGGGGTGGGGGCAGCACAGACTGCTCCACCGTTTTGCATAGTGTTGCTTCTGAACCACAAGCTGTATAAAGTTGAGGTTTTTTGCATCTGTGTCAGCGTGGTGACTGCCTGAGGGGGAGGATGGGGCCGGGACAAGCTCTGACTCCACCGCGAACTCCCCTCCAAGCACACACTATATTTTACATCTTCATTTCTTGCAGCCTGAAGCCAGGGAAACAGTCTGGGAGATTTTAACTTGCATGTTTGGGCCTGAACGAGAGGCCCCACACCCTCTTCAGAACTCGAGCCTCTTGTTTAAGTGCATCTGGAGCCTCTCTTCCCAAATACCCACAACAGGTGGTGGCCAAGGCTTGTCTAAAGCCCCTAACTGTCCCTGTGGAAATAAGTATGCTTGGCACCCCGTCTCCCAATGTCTGAGGTCTCCCCGAGGGGCAGAAACCAGACAGGTCCAATCACAGATCACTCCTTTGTTCTAGAACTCCTCAGCAGTTTCCCAGTACTAGCATGGGATTCTGACTCCCTGTGCTGTGGCATCTGCCCTCGGCCTGCCTCACGTTCTCATCTGGCCTCCTGCTGCCTGCTGTGGCCGCGGGCTGCTGCCTGTGCCTGACACACTTCCGACACTCTTACACTTATTGGGGTCCTTGCACTTGCTCTTCCCACAGTTGCCTCCCTCAGCACTCAGTTCTGCCTCCCAGAGGCCTTCCCACCCAGTCAAAAATACAGTCACACCTCCCTCTGTGTCAGAGCCCCGTTTTATTTCCATCACTGCCTGAGATTGTCTTGACTTTTATGGGCTTTGTTTCTTGCCTGCCCTCCCCACCCATTAGGATGTACGCTCCTTGTGGCAGGGCTCAGGTACCTTTTCTGTCTTATGGCTTTATTCTTGCCCGATACTAGTGCATAGTAGACCTCGATACAGCATGTGCCAAAATAATGTGTGCCAAAGCATCTTCAGGAGGTGGTCGCCACCTTCTTTGAGGTAACCCAGGGCAAGTGACCTATCTAGGGTGTTGGGAAAATAGAATAATTTAATCAGGCCCCCCTCGCCTTAGGTATGGTTGGGAGTGGTGCGGCACATTCTTTGTAAGCAAATCGCGTGTGTGTGGGTGGAGTTAGTGTGCATGTGCAGCGCCACAGCTTGGCTGACATCTGCCTTTGGCATCTGCATGCGTGGCCATGCTCTCAAACCTGGGGCTCCAAGGACCTTTTTGCCGGTTACCTAGCTCATAGACCTGTGTGTGAGGAGTATGGGGACCCAGCCTGGCATGTGAAGGGTTTGTGACCCAGTCTGTGAACGGGCTTGAGGGGTCTGTGAGCTCCAGACCCAGCCCTAGCTCGACAATTGGCCCAGTCGGCAGGATTACAGTCAGGTAAAAGAGCACGACATAGGGTCATACAGTGAGCTAGTGGCAGCGCTGGGCCTGGGATTTGAGATTCCTTCTCTAGTGCTCCTCCCACCAGTCAGCAGCATATAAGCAGTGGCTTTAAGAGAGGTCTAAATGGACCCTCCCTCCCCACCAGCCCACCTGCCCACCCTCTCCCTCCTGCACTACTGTACCTGCCCCCTGGTGGGTTCCCTGCTTCCTCTCTTGCCCCAGCAGTCAGGGCGATCTTTTCAAAAAGGAAATCAGGTCACAACCCTCCTCTCTTAAAATTCATTATTACGGCTTCCTCTGGAATAAAAGAATAAAGTCCAAACTCTTTACCCTGGCCTATCCATATCACATTGTCCTGGGCAGTAAATTACAAAAAGGCATCCCTTTTTCTGGGTTGACAGCAGCCACACAAGCGCAACAATTTGGCAACTCAGAGCCTTTGTGCAGTGCCCAACTACTGCAATTATATTGGGATGCCCTGCATAAGACCCTCCAGGGTCTGACCCTGCCTCTCACTTCAATCTCAGATTGTTTCTCCTTCCATGTCACTTATTATCTTTAAGCCTCAGTATTCTTTCTGTTCCTGTTCCTCAAATATGCCAAGCTCTTTCCTGCCTCTAGCCTTTGCTCAGGCTGTTTTCTCAGCCTGGAATACTCTTCTTTGCAAGACCAATTCCTCCATCCTCAGGTCTCAGTTTAAACATCACCTCCTCAGAGAGGTTTCCCCAGTCTGATCTAAATTAGTTCCCTGTTTTCCATTATTCTTTATCTTGAATTCCCTATTTTTTTTCTTTATAGCACTTTCTCTCAATTGTAATTATACCGACTTCTTTTGTATTTGTCTTTTGCCTTTGTGAGGGCAGGAACCCCAGCCTTGTTTAAAGTTGCACCTCCAGAGTCCAACACAGAGCCTGGCACATAGTTGGTGCTCAATAAACGTGCTGAATGAGTGAACGCCTCCTTGGGGTTAACTCTGCATGGGGGTAACCACCACCTCTCCACATTTCAGCCCTGGGGGAGGGGGTGAGACAGCACCTCCTCTGCTCCATCTGCAGCTGACATCTGGGGGCTCCTCACAAAATCCCTTTGGGACTGGGTGGTGGCTCCTGCACCTGGCCACCCTGGCCTCCCTGGTCCTAAGAAGGGAGGACAATTTATTGAGAAAATGGAGCTTCCCCAAGCTCCCTGTTTGAACAGCTGCTCTGCAGTGATGACAGATATCAGCTCCCAGGGGCTGCAGTCTAGGGGAGGGGACCTCTCACACCTTTGTTCCCAGAGCCCAGGGCTGCTAGGAGAGCAGCTGCCTGGGCATAGCCTAGCACCTTACTGGGAGTGGGAGGCTGCAGGGACCTCCCTGGCTTTCTCTTCCCAGAGTGGATTCCCAGACCCTTTCCACCAGCCTGTCTTCATCCCTGCCATGCAACTAGTCTTGGGACTGATGTCAGTACCCCCTTGCCCAGGCTGATGAGGCTTCTGGCTGGCCATGTGCACCCAGGGGAGGGTGAGGGGCGCCCAGGGTGGGGCTGGATCCCACCTCTCAGCTGATGGGATGACAGCACTAGCACAGCAGCCTCCTGCCGTGTAGGTGGGTGACAGGGAATGACTAATGTGCGAGCTGCGATGCTAAAAATTAACCCAGGGATCGTGTTTGGTGGAGGGGGTGGGGGTGGGTGGGAAGGGAGCAGGGACTCGGATCACTGTGTGGTCGGTATTCCCCTGGGGTACTGAGGCCAAAAAAAAAATCTATATTTAAAGAGAAGACACTACGTAATAACTTCGTATAGCATACATTATACGAAGTTATACGAGGAAGGGAGCAGGGACTCGGAACACTGTGTGGTCGGTATTCCCCTGCCCTGCCTCCCCTCCTTCACCTCCCACCAGCCTTCTGCTCCTCTCAAAGCCTCAGGCCACTCTGTGGGAGTCTTTCCTCCCCCCAAGCCAGAAAGGGCCCTCAACAATTCCAGGACAGGAGAATGGACTCTATTCCAGGTCTCATGCTTGGTGAGGTGAGGACACAGCCCTGCACAGGGAGTTCTGATCTGAAGTCCCCACAGATCCCCGCATCCTGGGGAGATGGTGTCTTAGTGTCCCCGAGTCCCCTGGTCCTGTCTCCTCTGCCTGTGGGAGGAAGCAGAAGCTGCCAGTGCACAAAGACAAAGGCAGGTTCCAGTCAGTAGGCCAGAGTTGAGGGGCAGGAGGTGGCAACTGCACCAGAGGGAAAGGATAGGAGACTTTCTCCCAGAGCACCCACTGTGCGCAGCACTTCCACATCCAGCACCTCACTTAGGCCTACGGTATCTCTGTGCTATGTATGTCCCCATTTTACAGATGAAAAAACAGAATTAGAGAGGTTAAGGGAGCATAGCTGGGACCCAACAGAGCTAGGATTCTCTCATATCTGTTTGTCTCCATAGCCTAGAGTGTGGAGAGGGAAGGCTTCCTGGAGGAAGGGGTGTGAGGATGGGGTTAAAGAGGTGGTGAGGAATAAGTTCATCCTCTAAGGCCATAGAACTCACTTGTGGAAGAAGAGGTGGGGGTGTGGAGGGTATATGAAAGGTGGGACCTGAAAGAGCAGGTCTGAGATGTGCTAGATAACAAAGGGAGGAGGAGATCAGGTCCGAGGGGTCAAGCTTCCACGGATGTGGACGTCAAGGTGAGGACATTGCCATCAAGCAGAGGAGAGGGGAGGGCTCTTGGGACTTGGTTCTGGGGACCAGAAAAAGGCCTTGGGCTTGGAGAAGAGCTTTGTTGTCACGTGTAAGAAAACTTGCTAGAAGGAGTGAACCCACGAATATTCCCATTTTCTCTGGAGACCAAACCAGAGAACTTGAGCTGAATGGCAGCAGGAGGAGAAGAGATGAGACTGTAGAAGGCACTTTCTGCTCACCAGTCAGTCACTCATGAAACTGGGGAGGTGAGGGAGGCTGTGGGAGTCCCCAAGGTCAGGACAGACGTCAGGCTATTGATTGGGAGGCTGCCTGGTCTTGCTTGACGGGTGGATGCAATGACCTGAAAGAGTGAGTGATGGGCAAGAAGGAAGCGAGAGAGAAAGGAACATCGGGCTATGGAGAGGACGGGACCAGGGAGGGCTGCTCAGTAGAGTCAAATAGCTAGAGATGAGCTGCAGGCAAGTAGAGCAGCCACGTTGCACCACTCTGAGCCCTGACCGTGCACGGTGGAGAGGGGCAGAGACAGGCCTCCGCCATCAGCCAGTGAGCTATGAACAGCCTCTCTCCCTCCTTAGAGCCCACCTCTGCAGCCCTTCCTCAGTCGTGCTCCACATTCTTACAAAGTGGAGCCTCCTTGGAACCCCATAACCCTGTATCTGAATCACGTGACACTCTCCCATCTCATCTGGTCCCCAGTGCCTCTCTTCACCCCCCACTGTTGGCTCACCAGGGAGTGAACCTCACCCATTCACCTCTGTGACCTGTGGCTGGCACAGGCCTGGCCCTGAGAGGACATTCAAACAGCACTGATTGAAGGCAGGTATGTCCAAATGAATGAATAAACAGTAAATTCAGAATATCAAACTTAATTGATTTCAACCAACATAACTCCTGTGCAGAACCCTGCCTGGTCCAAAAGCTGGTGGACTGGGGTGAGGGTAGGGGAAGCACCCTTGCTAAACTGCAAGACACATGAATTTTTGCTGAAGGGAGGCCTCCTAAACCTTAGCGAATCTTCCCTTCCTGGAGTCTGACCTTTCAGGAGAGAACATGCAAATGTATGCAAAAAAGTAAAAATTATGCAAATACTGTCCCTGGGTCTCTTTCCCCACTGCTTCCCTGCAGAGTCACTTAACAGCTTCACCCACAGCTGGTCTGGCCCATTCAGCAACCCCCCAGAGTGACAGCCCACCTGGGTTCCAGCACACACACTCTTCTGGAGCCCTTCAAATCTCACTCTGATTGAAGGCCTGGCACAGACCTCCCTTTCTCTGAGGAACTTCCATCTCTGGTAGAATGAACGCAAGACCAGTGGTTACCAACCACAGCAACGAATCACCTGGGGGACATTTAACAGCAGATAGGGTCCTCCCCTTTCCCTTAAGATTCCGAACCAGGAGTTCTGGGGTGGGCTGAGGTGTCAGTATTTGTAAAAGCCCTCCAGATGCTCCATCAGGATTTATTGAATGGACGTTGAATGATGACTCTAGAGACCTCTGAGCTCTGTCTCACTCAAAACCTTGGGACTGTAAATACTGCCAGTATTCTGCCCCTCACCTCTCTTGTCTTCCTTGGGAGCTGAGGACCTGTGCCTCTCACTGGCCCACATCGCTCTCTGCTTCATGCTATAAGCTTTGGTATGGGTGGTGGCCCTACCTTGGATTGAATATCCCCCCAAAACTGACCCCCACTGTGACTGTTAAGAGGGTAGGAAATGCTATTGTGGTAGTTGAAAGGTGCGGCCTGGAAGAGGTGATTGGATTGTGAGGACTGTACCCACCTGAATGGATTGATCTGTTCTTGGAATAGTGGGTGTGGTTCTAAAGGCTTTAAAGGAGAGTGAATGAGGAACTCTCTCTGCTCTGCCATCTTCTGCCACTTGAGACCCCTGCACCTCTGTAAAGCCACCACCAGAGAAGACCCTCACCAGATGTGTTCCCCATACTTCAGACTTCCCAGCCTCTGAAACTGAAGCAATAAATTTCATTTTCTTACAAATTACCCAGTTTCAGGTATTTATGTTATAAGCAACAGAAATGGACTAATACAGAAAATTGTTACCAGAGAAGTGGGGTGTTGCTTATAGCAAATACTTGAAAATGTGGAAACGGCTTTGGAACTGGGTGTTGAGGAGAGGCTGGAGGAATTTGGAGGAACAGGCTAGAAAAAGCGTAGATGCTGGTGAAAGTTTAGAAGAAAACCAGGGAAGGTTTGGAATGTTTTAGAGACTGGTGAAATGGTGGTGACCAGAATGCTGACCGAAATATGTACTATAAAGACCATTCTAAAGAGGTCTCAGACAGAAATGAGAGGGGACTTATTAGAAACTGGGGCAAAGATCACCCTTGCTATGAACTGGCAAGGAACTTGGCTGCATTCTGTTTAGGACCTAAAGTTTTATGGAAGGTGGAACTTCAAGGTGCCAACCCAGGGTATTGGGCAGAAGAAATTTCTAAGCAGCAGAACGTTCAGGAAGCTGCATGGCTACTCTCAACAGCCTATGCTGAGTTATGGCAGAAAAGGCATGACGTAAAACCAGAATTTATAATTCAAAAGAAAGGGGAGGGCAAGAAATTGGAAAACTTTCAGCCTGCCCATGAAAGCAAGGGTGTAGCCCAGTGAGCGTTTGTTAAGGAGATGAGTACAGAAGAAAGAGATTATCGAGAGAAGGAAAAAAAGACATTGAAGGCATTTCAGAGATCTTCAAGGCTTTGCCTTCCATTACAAGCCCAGAGGTCTAGGGAGACAGAATGGTCTTGGGGAACAGGCCTGAGGCACCCTCCACAGGCTCACTGTCCAGGACCAACTTAGGAAGCTGCTCCCCACACCAGCACCCGAGCTGCTTTGGCTGCTCCAGCTGTGGCTAAATTGGCCCCAGGTGTGGCTGGACCCACAGCTTTGGAAGATACAAGCTGAAAGCCTTGGAGGTGTCCACATGGTGTTAAGTCTGCAGGCTCGCAGAATGCCAGAGCTGTGGAGGCTTGGGGGCCTCCAGCCCAATTTCAATGGATGTATGGAAAAGCCTGGGGCCCTAGGAAATCTGTCACAGGGCAGAGTCACTGCAGACAGCCTTCGGTAGAGCAATGCTGAGCGGAAACGTGGGATTGGAGTTGCAGCAGACAAATCCCATCAGCACCATGTCTAGTGAGCCCTGAGAGCAGGACTGCCACAGAGAGATGCCAGACGTGTGGAGCTACCGGCTAGCAACGCTAGCCTACAAAAGCTAAAGCATCACCCGAGACCAGGAGAGCCATAGAAGCGGAGCTGCTGGAGGACTTGGGGACCCAACACTCACACCAGCATGCAGAGGACATCAACATGGAGTCAAAGTAGAGGATTCTTCAGCTTTAAGATTTGATGCCTGCCCTGATGGGTTTTGGACTTGTTTAGGACCTGTTACCCCTTTCTTTTGGCCTGTTTCTCCCTTTTCGAATGGGAATATATATTCTATGTTTGTCCCACCTTTGTATTTTGGAAGCAGCTAACTTGTTTTGATTTCACAGATGGGACTTTGAACTTTGGACTTTTGAGATGAAACGAGTTAAGACTTTGGGGATGAAATTAATGTATTTGTATGTAAAAAGGCCATGAGTTTTGGGGGGCAGGGGCAGAATGCCTTGGATTGAATGTCCCCCAAAACTTGACTCCCACTGTGACAGCGTTAAGAGGGTGGGAAATGCTATTGTGGTAGTTGAAAAGTGGGGCCTTGAAGAGGCTATTAGATTGTGAGGACTGTACCCTCCTGAAGGGATTGATCCATTCTTGGAATAGTGGGCATGGTTCTGAGGGTTTTAAAGGCGAGTGCGTGAGGAACTCTCTCTCTCTCTGCTCTGCCATGTGAGACCCCTGTGTTACTGTCACCACAAGGCCTTCACCAAGATGTGTTCCCTGGACTTTGGACTTCCCAGCCTCTAAAACTGTAAGCAATAAATTTCATTTTCTTTACAAATTATTCACGTCCAGGTATTTTGTTGCAAGCAACAGGAACGGACTAATACAGGCCTTCTCCCATGAAGACTGGGAGGGCTTGGTGGGTAGGGATCCCATCGGACACATTTGTGTCCGGCCTTGATTGGAGTGGGAGGCGTGGCCCAACACGGTATCCAGGACCTGCCAGCTGGCTGGGCGTCTGTAGCCAGGCTCCTGGTGAGGTGCGGACAGAGGAGCAGGGCTGAAGCTTCCCTGCCCGCGGCTGCTTCAGGGGTTCACAACTACATCAGTAGTCCCATACAGGCCTGGCACTCAGTAGGCATTCAGTCAGCACTGATGGAGGACAAGTATGTCCGAATGAATGAATGAATGAACAATGAGTTCAGAGCATCAGACTTGATTGATTTCAACAGGAGATCAGACTGGTTGGTGGTGGTGCTAGGGGATGGAACTCATGAGCTGGGCTAGAAGCTGCATGGTCGACCTTCAAATTCTGGACTTGGTTGAAGTGGGGTCGGGGTGGGGGGTGCCACTCCAGCGGAGTCAGCTGGGCGCCACCTCCCCATCCTCGCCCACCCCGAAGCTGAGGGCTGAATTGCAGAGGCAGGTTCCAGCCTGGGGTGCAGCCGCCACGAGCTGGGGCGGGGGTGGAGATGGGGACTCTGGGTTGTGTTTTACTGGGAGCTGGGAGGGAAGCAGGTGGCAGCGCCTGAGTGAGTAACCGCCTCCCCAGAGCGGAGCGGCAAATCTCACCGCCTCAGGAAGTCCCAGAGACGTCGTGCACCCCTCCCCCCGCCCACGCCGGGACCTTCTCGCACACGCCCACCCTCGCACCGCACCTCCAGCTCGCTCTCCTCGCCGCAGACGCGGGGCGCCCCCGCACGCTTGACCCCCAGCGTGGACGTCGACCCCGTCCTCCGGGCAGCCACCTCTGAGGTCCCAGCCCACCCGCCGTCCCTCTATTCCCACGATCCCCAAACCCCAGCCCCGCCGCGCTGCTCCCCACTTCTTGGGTCTCCCCACTCCCCAGGAGGGGCGGTCCCGAAGGGGCGCGTGGCCGGGGCAGGCTTGCAGGGCTGCGGGGTGGCGGCGCCCTCTGCTGGGAACACTCGGGAATTGCTCCACCTCGTCACCCCCCCCATGGCCGCCTGGTCTCAGATCTTCCTTGACCTCTCTGCCCTCTCTCTCCTTACAAGACGCCTGGAGGACTGAGAATATGTAGATGTCAGTCCTGGTCCCAGCTATGCTAGAGGTGTCTGCGGGAAAGTCGCGGCCTCCCTGAGCCTCAGTTTCCTTCCATGTGAAATGGCTGTCGTGAAGACCAAATGCACAGCAGTGAAGCAAGACACTTGGTAAACCGAAAAGGAGCCTCAGTTGTCATCAATGCTAAGGGCGTTCTCTCCTGCCTTCTGGGGGGAAATCATCTTTTTCCCTGACTTGTCCCACAGTGGAAGGAAGGGCATGATTCACCCCCTGAGATCATCACGCGTTGAGGTACTATTGCCTCTCAGTTTCTTTTCTGCGTATATAAATATGTGCACCGGTATTAATACAATTAATGCCATTCTCTTGCATGTTCAAAACATGCTGCTTTGTGTCTTGCCTTTTTTCCCCTCTTTGAGTGCATAATTAATGGTTAAAAGCCTAGATTCTAAAGCTGGCCGGTTAGCTCACTTGGGATAGCTTGGTGCTGGTAACACCAAGGTTAAGGGTTCGGATCCCCTTAACTGGCCAGCTGAAAAAAAAAAGCCTGGATTCTAGAGTCAGAAAAACCTGGACTCACATTCTTGCTGCGTAACTTTATGTTTCCGTCCTTGAGCAAATCACATAACCTCCACCTTCCTCAGCCCCAGTTTCCTCATCTGCAAAATGGTGGTAATGCCAGAGATACCCACTTCTTAGGCTGTGGTACAGGCCTGCCCGTAGTCACATCAGTACATGTTAGCCAATGTTATTGTTTTGAGCAGGACTATTCTCGTGATTCTCAGAGCCCTTGTGGCATTCTGCCTTCTACATGTGCCAAATAGTAAGAAAGGAGTTGGAGGTCATGCTCTTTGACCTTGCTCCCTCCCCAACACTGCTCTTGACTGCATGGGCCTCATGATTCCTCCAACACACCCAAAATCTCCCGTCTCAGGGCCTTACAACTCTTCCTCAGTCTCGATGGCCTTTCACCCATGAACTTCATTCCCTTACTTTGCTCAGGTCCTGCTACATGGTGGCCTCCTCAGAGAGGCCTTCTCTGACCGTTCTTTATAATCGGCACCCTCTGTCATTCTCTAGCCACTTACCCAGCTCTTTTTTTCTTCACAGCACTTCTCGTTATGTAACATTATGTTATATATGTTTTTATCTGCATCCCTCCCCTAGAATGCACCTCCGTGGAAGGTAGGGACATTTTGAGATTCTCCCTGCCCCCCACCTCTGTGGTTCCTAGGAGAGTGCCTGGCCCATAGTAGGCCCTGGATAGATTTTTTTGGAGTATGAAATATCCAAACTTTCTCCCTTATAAGAGGCAGCAGTGCCACTTCTTCCAGTAGAGGGCACCACCATACAGCACTTTGGGGGCTCCTGGGGCTGATGCTGGGATGGGAGATATTTATAAAGCCCTCAGGCCTCTCTCCTCACTCTGTGGGTGCTCTGACAGCTGGGACCGGAAGCAGGGGGGCCCCCTGTGCTAATCTGCCCTGGCATGGGGAGCTGGCATGCTCTGGTGCCCGAGGTCAGAATACCCTGACTGGTGGCTTGGACACACCCCTTAGCAGCTGATGGGTCTGGACAGGTCACACCCTGTCCCTGGCTCTGCAGAATGTGGGCAATGGCATGAGCTGCACTGCTCACTCATGGGTTTACTGGGAGGTCCAGACAGGAGCATATGTGAGATGTTTGTGAATGTAAACACTGGACAAATATAGTTTATATGAACCTTTCTAGTAGTGGCAGAAGATTGGCAACAAAAGAGGAGAGATTAGAGGGCACTTAAAGGGAATTGCAAGGCTAAAATGAAGGGGATTAAGATAGTGAAGGAGAAGCAAGATGTTAAAAATAACAACTAGCTTTCACCAGGAGCCTGTCAGGAGCCAAGGCTGCAGAAAGTGATCTCCAAACATTGTCTAATTATAGCCAACACTTACAAGGTGCTGACCTCTGCCAGGAACTGTTTAAGTGCTTTCTGCACAGAAATTCATTGGATCCTCACAACAACTCAGGGAAGTAGGTAGTATCACTGTCTCCATTCTACGTATGAGGAAACTGAGGCATGGAGAGCTTAAGTAACTGGCCCAAGGCTACACAGATAGACAGGGCTGGGATTCAAATCTGAGCAATCCACCTCTTGGAATGTGCTCTTAAAGCCTCATGGTCACAACCACACCACAAAGAAGACTGTATTATTCCACTTTACAGACAGAAAACTGAGGATCAGCAAACTTACAAAGCCTGCCTAAAGCCACACCGCGAACACCCACTGAACTATACCTCCAGTGCCCTGAGGAGTGGGGAAAGGGCTGTAGGGATGGGCACTGGGTCCTCTCAGAGGGGGCAGCAGGAGATGCACCTACCTTGTCCTCTAAGGGTGCAGGGCAGGGTGAGAGGACAGAGGTGGGCAGGGCTGAGGGGACTGAGAGAGAGGCTGCTTGGTGGTCTCAACTCCACGGAAGGAAGGAGGACAGGTCATCCTCTGGGCCAGAAAGTGAAAACAGGCACAGATAGATAGCAGCGGCTGTCCACAGAGATTCTACCCAGGACTGTGAGCTCCCCCACCCCAACACCTCCACAGGTGGAGCAGTAGCTCGAAGGGGCTGGCCTCACAGTGGGAAGTAGGAACAGTCCCATCTCTGCCAAAAGTACCCCTCAACCCATCCCCTGGCTGCCAGCCTGTTACATAAGCTGCCCTATACCCGAACTGGAAATAGCCATGGCCTTGCCAGGCTGAGCTGGGAGACATGATGAATGGTCCCCAGGAGCATCAGCTGACCACCCTGTGCTCCTGAAGTGACCGGAGGGCCTGCTGGCAGCTCAGGTTACCCAGCCCTGCCTGGCCTGCAGAGGACAGTTCCAAAGTGACTCTGTCTGGACATTTATGGTGCAAGCACCTGAGGCATTGTCCCACTCACAAGCCTGAGCAGTTAGGGCAGCGCACGGCCACAGTGTGCCCACGCTGCCTCCCTGCCCAGAGCAAGTGATTTGGGATCTCTGCAGCCAGCCAGCACTGGGAGAGCTGGGAGCTCTGCTCCTCTGGTCCTCTGCTCAGGGATCCCAAGCAGAGAGGAAGAGGAGCTGAGAAATTGGGGTGGGTTGGGGACTTCAGGTAGGTACAGAAGGGGTCAAGGCTGCAGGCTCCATTATTCCAGAGCTCTCATTTCACAGCCCACTCTGTCACTGAACTCATGGGCCCTGGACACAAGGAGGTGCCCACACACTTTGAGGCCCATTGGAGTGGCAGAGCCACACACTCTGCCAGGGCCCAGGGACCAGGCATGCACATCCTACTCCTGAGAGCATCTGTGGCATGGGAGGGTATTCTGCCAGGGTATGGGGATCATGTGCTAAGAATTATGATATGGCCACTCCAATTCTGTGCCTTTAAGATACCTAGTCATCAACAAACAAACAAAAAACAGCCTCTCCTGAAAAATATTAATGCTTTCAATTATCTAACATTAAATCATCTGATTATTCTCCTCCAAATCCTTCAGTGGAATGGGCACTCCTGGGTAGCTGGGACCTGTTTACTCCAGGACTCTAGGACTCTGACAGGTAGGAAGCCTCCAGCTGGAGATATGTGGGACATTTTCTTGAAGAGCAATGGAAGTGGAGTGAGTTGCCCCACCTTCCTGATCACAGACTCCCTGCCCAGTGACGAGATGGACACACCCACACACATTCTACCACTCTCCCTGACGCTCAGCTGTGGCAGCAGGAACCCCCTCCCAGCTCCTGCAGCAGCACTCCCTGGAAGGCCCTGCTTGTGCCCAGGAACTGCCTGTGCCTCAGCACCTTCCCTGTGTGTCTGTGGGCCCTGGAGTTCTGAGCCCATGGCCAGTGCACAGGGGAGACAGGCCTCAGAGGTACAGCAGAGAGCTAAGGGGTACCCCACCCCACTGACAGGTAAACCTGTGTGAGGAAGGGCTTGGCCTCCTGTGGTGCCCTCCTGCCTGCTTTGTGTCTCTCCAGACACTCTCCCCTGGGGGTTGTCACTGGTAACTGGAGCTGGCTCTGCTGAGGAGAACAGGAGGAGCAGCGTCGCTTGGCAACAGGGACAGCACACAGGATCCAGCTCATCTGGGCTGCCCCAGCAGGCCAGCACTGCCTCCCCTTCCCCCTAGCCCCCAGGGCACTGTCCCCAGCACACCTCCAGAGACTGACACTTAAAAATGTCTACCTCTTCCCACCCCAATAAGCCCTAAGTTCTAGCCTGGGCGAGGAAGACCCTTTCTTTCCCCACCTTCCCTATCTCTCTCACCTTTCTTCGGCCCTGTCTCCCTTCCCAGTAAGTGACACTCATAGAGCAAAAAAATCTGCAGACCTCTCTGTTGATCCCAGCTCTGCAGCAAGCCATGAAATACAGAGCAAATCACTTCACCTCTCTGAACCTCAGATTCCTCTCTGGGAGGCAATAACATAGAAGCTTAATGTATAGACTTTGAGGCCACGCTGGTCTAGATACAAATCCATCTTCTGCTCCTTCTCAGCTGTGTGACACGGGGCATGTTACTTAACCTCAGGGATCCTCGGTTTCCTCTACACTAAAATAATACCCACCTTAGAGGGCTGTTGAAAGGAGAAAGAAGAGGAAAAGCAAGAAAAGTCATCAGCACTGTGCTGGCACAGGCGGCACATGATTCGGCCGAGCACCCTCTCAGGCCTGATCTCCCAGCGCTGTCCCCTTAGTCACTGGGCTCCAGTCACTTGCCTTATTCTGCTGCTCTAATGAACCAGGCTCTTCTTCACCCTCTCTGGGCTTTTCCACATACTGTTTCCTTTCCCTAGAACTTATCCCTTTCCCCTCAATCTCTACCTGACAAATTTCCCTCCGTTTAAAAACTACTTCCCCGGAGAAGCATTCTCTTATCCGTTGCCTCCCTGACCCCCCACCCCCAATGACAGCTACCCATTAAATATCTCATTGACATACTGCATTTCGTTTTCTCTTATGTCTGTGATAGTTAATTTTATGCATCAACATGACTGGGCTAAGGGATGCCCAGATAGCTGGTAAAATGCTATTATTTCTGTGAGTGTCTGTGAGAGTGTTTCTGGAAGAGATTAGCATTTGAATCAGTAGATTGAGTGAAGAAGATCGCCCTCACCACTGTGGGCAGGCATCATCTAATCTGTTAAGGGCCTAAATAGAACGAAAAGGCAGAGGAAGGGTGAATTTGCTCTCTCTGAGCTGGGACATCCATCTTCTCCTGCCCTCTGACATCCATGCTCCTGGTTCTCGTGCCTTCAGACTCAGAATGCAACTACAACACTGCCTTTCCCGGGTCTCCACTTGCAGATGGCAGATCATGGGACTTCTCAGCCTCCAGAACCACCTGAGCCAAATCCTCATAATGAATCTCTTTCTATATATCTATATATATCTTGTTGGTTTTGCTTCTCTGGAGAACCCTGATACAATGGTACTTATTACTTACTTGCAAGATTGTTTAACATTAGTCTTCCCTACTGGGCTGTAAATATGGCAGCAGAGGCTGTGTCTGTTTTGTTTTCTGCTGTGCCCCAGCAAGAGGGCTGGCCTAGATATTCTCTGAAGTATGTTCCAGCTTTCTGCACCTTTTTATTTCTTATTTCTTCCTTCTCCTCATCTGCAAGTTGACTTAGTTTTTGCACCATTTCTTAGGTTCACTGAATCTCCAAGGAGAGAGAGGTCTAACTGGAAAGACAGCTCAAGAATTAAGTACGCTCACCCTTAATTACACTCTATTTTCCTCAGGACTCGGTGGAATAGATTTGGAAGGGCAAGTCCCCAAACCAGAACTCTACAGATTTGGGACCGCCACGTTCCCCATCCTGGGGCGCCCCCATCCTCGCACAGACGTCTATTTGTTTGCACCAGACTCAAAGGAACCTTCCGTTCGATGACTTATTTGCATACTCTCGTGCTATTGGTTGGAAGGGCGGCACGGTAGCCAATGACTTGCAGCGGTGTTTACTGAGGCGGCTCCCAGCCGCAGGTGATGTAATGGAATTCTGGCTGGCCAGGCGCGGCTCCCTCCGGCCCGGCTCATGACGTCGCGGCTTCCCCGGGCCCCACCCTGCCCAGCCGGGCCAGGCGCAGGGCAGCGCGGCCGCCCCCGGGAGCGCGGCGTGGCCCGGCCCTGTTCCTTCCGGCCCGGCGTTTCGGTGGCGGGCCCCTCAGGGAGGGCCCGCGGGGCCAGATCTGATCTCTGGCGACGAGGAGAGAAATCTGGAAGCCGACACCAGAGGATTACCAAACTCTTACTCCTCTGGGAATGGAATTCCGGGCTTCTCACTTCGTAAATCACGCAGTTCTGTAACGTTTGCATTTGTTTACAACGAGGATGTTTGATTTTGTAATTTAAAAAAGTTACAGAGGATTTTATTTTGTTTTTAATAAAAAACCCTGACTTGGATTTTAGGGGAAATCTTGCATTAATTCCAGTTCCGCCATTTCCGGCCTGGTGACCTTGGTCACTTTCTCGTGCTGGCCCTGGCGGCCTTCCATGGCAACCAGGGAGAGCGAATGTGGAAACACTTCACAGAGCACCAAGGGGGGCCTCGTCATCCTTATGTAATTCTGAACATGGAGCCCCATCCAGGTGGTGTCCTTGAACGGCCCCTGATCTCTGGGACAGCCCCAGGAAGGCCTTGTCTTTGTGCCCCCATTTTTTTGGCCCTCGGATTGCTCTTAAATCTGGGGAGAGCTGGGGGACTCCAGCTATGTAGTTCTTGATCCTCAAGATGAGGAAAGGAACCACAAAGCGAATCCCTTCCACAGCCCTGCTCCTTATTTGGCCTCAGGGCCTGAGCAGGGGAGCCCCTTCTGGGCCCAAATGGGCTAAGGAACTCCCTTGGCATCCTTTACCCCCGCTCCCAGTGGGCCAGCATGGAGGTGGAGTGGAATGGTGTCTCCCTGACTGGGTGGAGTTGCATCAAGAGTTTCTGATACCGTGAGATGGAGGGCATATGGGGAAGACTGCTGAGAGGCTGGCTGATGGTCCTGTGTCCTGTGGCTCACTTTGGCTTACTGCTTCCCATCCTGAGGATTTCAACCCTGCCCCTGCTCCATACCTGTGAGCTTTGGGGGAAGCCTCTCTCCTCCATGGGATCCCTCCCTTCCCTCTACCCTGCCTTGTCCTGTCTCTCCTTTCTCACTATGCCCCACATTCTCTTCTTCCAGGGAGGCCTCTGAGATTAATTTTCTAGATTCCACCCCAATGCCGGCTTGAGGCCTCTGAAGTCTGCTTCTTGCATCTCTGGCAATGCTTTCATGTCTATTCTTGTGTCCTGCCTTCCCATCAGACTAGGAACGAGCTTTCTGCTGCAGGACCTTGTCCTGTTCTCTTATGAATTTCCCAGAATGTGAAATAGCACTGGGCAGGGTGCTGTGTCTCCCCTACTCCTGGCTCCTGAGCCTCTCTCCTCAGCTTTTCCATCTGCAATAGGGTCTGTGTAGTAGTTCCCAGAATTTGTGAAGAAAGAGAATGCTAGGTATGAAGGAGCAAGATGGTGGGTAGAAAGAGCACTGGTCTGGGAACCAGAAAACGGGAGTTGTGGTTCTGGCTTGGCCACTGATAATCTAAGTGACCTTGGTTAAGGAGACCACAATAGGGCTGACATTTACAGGACATTTTTAGTGACACTAAGAGGTGACATTGCCCCATCTGTGCTGCCCCCAAGTCCCCAATTAACATACCAGCTGAGCAAAGCTAGGGCAAACACCTTGTATGTATAGCTTCAAAACGAGGTCCCTAGTCCTGGCTCTCTCCCAAGTCCTCCTGTATGGAAATGACAGATTTGCCACTATGTGCCAGACTCCTTGCTGCCCGCTTTATGTTCACTATCAAAGATGCACTCTTCGTGACAACCCTGTGAGATAGGTATGTTACCATCCTTGTGTTTCAGATGAGAAAAGTGAAGTCCAGAGAGGTCAGGTAACTTCCCTAAGTCATACATTTGGTTAGATTTGGAACCTCTTGTGTACTGGGGAAGTCAGACTCCTAGTGGAGAACAAGGAGGAGAACTAACTCTGAGTGCCGCTGTACACAAGGCACCTCCATGCTGTTCAATCCTCCTGATGACCAGTATCAATTCCAGGCCTCTTGAGCCTACGTCCTTCCACCACTTCATGCTGCTTCCACAAGCCACGCAAGCATGTGCGTTTTAGTATTAAACATTTTAACATGTTTTATTTGATTATAGGAAAGTGTATAATAAAGACAAGTTGTGCTAAAAGTATTTATGGAAGGGAGAGATCTCTGTGGGCTGGAAGCCTTCATGGAAAAACTGGTAATTGAGCCTTTTTTTCCCCTTCCTGTCTAAATAAATGTATTTCTCCTACACAAATATTTTAAAATGTGTTTCAAAAGTTAGACTTCTGGGAAGAGAAGGAAGAAGAGAGGGTGGGGTAGCTACTTCTTTTGAAAGGAACTGCTGGGGTAGGAAGGAAGGGAGCATGGGGCGAGTGAGGAAAAAGCCACTCCCATGGCCCCCCCCTTGCCATCTTTGAAGCCTTGGTTTCTTTATCTGTAAATTGACCCAATACTTGTATCTAGGAGAGATATGCACAGGTTCTGAGAAGGTGATTTTGAGAGAAACCAGAAGTTCTTGGGATCTTTACTTTAGGATGGGTCCAGAAAAGGACTTCTGGGGGTGGGGGTGGTGGGGGTGGGGAGAGGAATGTGGTCCCTGGAATGAGGGCTGAGTGGGGGTGTGGGACTTCTTTTGGAGAGTTTTGAATGCAGAAGAGATTCTTTGCTGCGTGGGGCCTGGCCTGGGTGCTTGGTATCGTATAGTATGTTCGTAATTTAAGGTGACTCCAAAAATGAGCAGGGGCTGGTGACTGGTGCATCAAGGCACAGGACTGGATCTTTCCTAATGGCTGTTCCCCAATGGCTTTGCCTGTCTGACATTACAGGCACTGTAATCCCCAACCCCACCCAGCCAGACCCCAGCCCCATGCTTCAACCTTGACCTGGCTTTTCTGACCAGTGGCTTCCTGACCAACCACTCCTGAGTGGACAGCTGTTGTGGGAGAGGGATTTGCTCAGGACAAGATGGTTCTTGCATTTCCAAAGGGGTTCCAATTAGGTGGGAGAGAGAAACCTTCCAAGCAACTCCAACCCCAGGAAGTTCTTATTTGGGAGGCCTGTGCTTGGAGACTATGGTCAGAGGAGTAGGGGCCTCCCAGGGCTTCCTGGCCCCTGTAGTGGCGTTCTGAGTGTCTCCTGCATTAAGCAGTCCTGTGGACTGGGGAAGTCAGACTCCTAGGGAAGAGCAAGGAGGAGAACTAACTCTGAGTCCCTACTGTGTACAAGATATCACCACAGCTGTTCAATCCTCCAGACAGCCAGAAGAGATGGATCATATTATCATCCTCACAGGTGAGGAAACTGAGGCTCAGAGAGGTTAGGAGTCTTGCTCTAGGTCACACAGTAGTATGGGAACAGCCAGATCAGTGAGTTCATCACTTGGGCTTTGCCCTTGCCTGCACCCTGCCTCTGGGAGTGCATCTCTTCAGGAGAAATTTCACCCTCCTAAGAAGTCCTTTGCTGGAGGGCCGGCCCGGTGGCGCACTCCTACAGTGCACCGCTTGGGAGTGCAGTGGCGCGCTCCCGCCGAGGGTTCGGATCCCACATACAGACCGGTTCCCGCTCACGGGCTGAGCGAGGTGCGGGCGCAACACCGAGGGTTGCGATCCGTTGCCGGACACGAAAAAAGACAAAAAGGGAGAAAAAAAAAAAAAAAAAAAAACAATTCTGGGGTTAAATAATTATTAAGGGCCGGCCCCGTGGCTCACTCGGGAGAGTGCGGTGCTGACAACACCAAGGCCACGGGTTCGGATCCTATATAGGGATGGCCGGTTTGCTCACTGGGTGAGCGTGGTGCTGACAACACCAAGTCAAGGGTTAAGATCCCCTTACCGGTCATCTTTTAAAAAAAAAAAAAAAAAAAAAAAAAGAAGTCCTTTGCTGGAAGCTGCCTTGTGTGGAAGCTGGGTGTCCTGCTACCTGGATTCCTTGTCCTTGGGGTGGCATGCAGATCAAGCAACGCCTGTGGGGGTGCTCGCACGCTCAGAGATGGGGGCCCTGTCCTCTCAACAGCCTAACTGCTGTGTGACTTTGAGGCCACCGCCGAGCCTCTCTGGGCCTCAGTTTTTCCACCTCTTTCTCAGGGGAAGCCCGGGGCAAGTTTATTTATAACCCAGATGCGAGCCCGCTGCCTCGGGAGGTGTTAGCAAGGCCTCAGAACCCTCACCTGAAAAACAGCTCCCCCCACCCCGCCCGTGCTGAGGCGGGTTATGTAACAGGGTGTGCAGCGAGTGTGTGTTGGGGGAGGGGATGCCGCGGGGCCCGGCGCTCGCAGCTATTTCGGGCGCCGCTATTTTTAGCCCCATTGATGAGGCTGCGTCGGCCGCCGCCGCCGGGATTCCGGAGACGTCAATGGGCGCGCGTCACGGTCCCCGCCCGCCCGCCGGGGGAGCCGCGCGGGGCTGGG